>NC_040024.1:10605724-10611865 GCF_000972845.2 Larimichthys crocea
TTTGAAAGTTTGTGTGTGTTTTTATGATTCATTCAGCATATTTTAGGTAATTTCTGTACTTTACATTTTCTCTATTCTTACTGATTACATTATTCAGTGACTGAGGAAGAGGAGTAACAAACAAAACTCCATCAGCATGTTCAGCGTCTGTCTGCAGACCTATGTTCATTTTATCATTCATGTTCTTTTTTACTACTGGAACAAAATATATTATTTAGTATTTTCTTCATTACTGATAACAGGTTTCAGTAATGCATATTGTATTATTCCATAACAAATGGATAAACTCACCATATTTCTGAATGGCCACTTCGTTGCTGTACTCTGTGTAGAACGGTGGATCTCCTCTTCTTCCTCTGCAGTGGTACAGACCTTCTTCTGAGACATGGGTAATGTTCTCTGGTACACCATTCCTTATGGACTGAGCTTCAGAGGAGTCAGATGTACGTTTGAACCAGTCATATTTCCAGACAGCGGAGCCCTCCACAGAACAGGTCAGTGTCACATTGTTCTTTCTGTGTATGATGTTTGTGTCTACTGTCAGTCTGGGTTTAGGGTTTTCCACTGTTCAAAAAACAAAACAAGTTCATATCTTGAATATATATCAGGATCATGGATTGTGTCTACACCTAGATTAGAGATTGTGATTGAGCCTGCTGTGTGGTCCTGCTTTATGTCCACTACAAATACATCATCATCATCATCATCATCATCATCATCATCATCATCAATCATTGAAATTTCTGGTTCTATTTAATATAATTGATATTCTTGTTGTGCATCTTCTCCGCCTCCCGTTTTTCTCCCCGTCTGTCTGTCTCTGTCTGTATCCTCCACCCTCTTCTCTTGCCCTTTGACTCAACTGGTCTCAGCAGATGGCTGCCGGCCATGAGCTGGTTTCTGCCTTTCAAAATAAAGTTTTTCCTTGCCACTAAAGCCAAGTGCCTCCTCATGGTGGGAATTGTCAAGTCTGAAAATAATATTATAAAGAGTACATTCTAGATCTGCATATGGAAAATATCATGACATAACTTGTTATGATTTGGCACTATATGAATGAAACTGAACTAAATTGAAAAGAAAACATATCTGTATGAAGGTAGCATACTCAGCAAACATACAGTTTGACATCAGGGTCAGCTCATGTCTCATGACATAAATATACATGTAAAAATTCAGTAATATAGTCATTGTATGTGTTGGTACATGGAGTAATATGAAATGTGCACGTAAAAAGACAAATGCAAAAAGAGGAAGTGATCAAAACTGAAATCACTCTTCTTTAGATTACTTCCTGTTTTTGCATTTGTGTTAAATATTGTGTGGATAAGAAAAGATGATTTCTCACCTTCATTAAATATTGTGTGGATAAGAAAAGATGATTTCTCACCTTCAGCGTGTACGTAGAGGAGTGTATTCAGCACTAAAATAAAAATTAAAACTTTATTAGACAATACTCAAAGATCTTCAAACGCTACTTAAAGTTTGATCAGTGGTGACTGTCATTCAATCAACAGTAGCTAGAGGTAAGAATAAAAAAAACACAAAACTCTTTAGAATTAAAAAAGCAACACAATATATTCAAAAGTGATGATACCTTAGAACACATACTGCATGCACTGTGCAAAAACAAGTGCAAAAATAACTAGTGCAGTCGTCTATTTAACACAATCCTCCGCAAAGATCATGTCTACAAAACCAGGCAGCGTATACCTTGGACAAGTCACTTAGAGACATAGAGACAAACAACCATTCACATTCACGGCCAATTTAGAGTCACCAATTAACATATTAAGTGCATGTCTTTGGAGTGTGGGAGGAAGCTGGAGTACCCGGTGAGAAACCACACAGACACAGGGAGAACATGCAAACTGCACACAGAAAGGCCCCAGCTAAGGTTCAAACCACAAATGTTCTTGCTGTGAGGTGACAGCGCTCACCACTGCCATATACTGCATACACTGTGCAAATACGAGTGCAAAAATAGTCCATTTTGTGTATCTAACACAATCATCCACTCTGAACAAAGATCACGTCTACAAAATCACCATGCTAATAATAAAACTCTGAAAGTCACAAAGTTATAAAGTCACAGATACTTACAGAATAACTCCAGCACACGGAGCAAAGTGTGCCCCATCTTCACATCGAGCACCGACACGTCGCTCTGTTCCTCTGCTTCTGAGGAAATGTTCGACTTTGTTTTCATAATTACGCAGCAGAGACAGGGAAGAGAGAAAGACTTCTTCTTTTTTTTCATTTCTTCTACATATAGCTGGTCAGTACTTCCTTCCCTTTTACACAGAGATAAAAAAAAAACAGAGTGGTTTTGACCACAGCATACTGACATGTTCACACTTTCTGCAAAGATCTTTTACCTCGTCTCTTGTGCAAAACTTTGTTCCAGAGAAAAATGGCATAAACAATTCATGAATACAAAATACGATAACATCAGATCATAGACTTTTAAACATTTTATTGTGTTAATTTGTGCATGTGATGCAGTACATGTCCACTGCTCTTGCATCCACAGTGTCTGTATTGTGATGAGGGTCTGTGTTGTGTGTGTGTATATATATATATATATATATAGTGCATCCAGAAAATATTTAGACTCCTTCACCTTTTTCACTTTTTGTTATGTTGCAGCCGTATGATGAAATCCTTTAAATTCATTTTCCCGTCATCAATCTACACTCAGTTCCCCACAATGACAAAGTGGAAACAGGATTTTAAGAATTTTTTGCAAACGTATTAAAAAGAAAATCACATTGACAGACGTATTCAGACTCTTTGCTGTGACAAATTTAGTTCATCAGACCAACCTGACCAAAAACAAACCTTGTGGTATCTCATGAAGATACTTTTATCTTTCTATTTTTTGATGGCCTTTCAGATTTGAAACAGAAATAGTCAACAAAACAGTGACATAAACTGTTTTTCATTGTGCTATTAGGATTACTTTATAACTAGAGCCAAAAATAAACGGAGCCAAGCCAACACTTAAAGGTGTGAGAGAAAAACAAACAACTTTATACTTCCTCTTTCCAAATAATGTGCTGCTGTGTGTCATCAACACGTTCACACCAGAACTAAAAAAAAGAGGTGTTATGTGCAATGCATAGAGAGTGCTGAAACAACACGTCTTCATTCTTCACTCTGTGCAGGGGTATGTACGCAGCAACTACTACTTAATATATGGAGTATTAATCAGACCAGATCAGACCAGATCTAAGTGCGCCATGCATATCACTCACACATAGTGATATCGTGCACCCACATAGATTCTTGCTACTCAACTTTGTTCCCCCCCACCCCCCACAACTTCACGGAAGCTCTAAAGACAGATGTGGTGTGAAGTATCTCAAACATTACATTAAGAAACATTAAGACAAAATATAATCTAAATGTACTTTGTACAGTGACTGCCACGATTTAATCTCACACCACTACACTGCATTACCATCCTGTCAGCTGTGGCTGCTGCATGTAGATCCAGTCACTGATCAGCTGTCAGAGCAGTCGACTGAGTGGAGAGTAAAAAGGTTTATTATTATTATTTCATTTTAAGTAAGAGAGTGACAAGTTTTAAAGGTTTTAGTGCAGCAGTTATTCACTACTTTGCACGCATGTCATAGTATTAATCAGACCAGATCAGACAAGACCTAAGTGTGCCATGCATATCACTCACACATAGTGATATCGTGCACCCACATAGATTCTTGCTACTCAACTTTGTTCCCCTTTTCCCCCCGCCACAACTTCACAGAAACTCTAAAGACAGATGTGGTGTGAAGTATCTCAAACATTAGATGACAAAATATAATCTAAATGTACTTCGTACAGTGACTGCCACGATTTAAACTCACACCAGTACACTGCATTACCGTCCTGTCAGCTGTGGCTGCTGCATGTAGATCCAGTCACTGATCAGCTGTCAGATTTTTATTATTATTATTTATTATTTTAAGTAAGAGAGTGACAGGTTTTAAAGATTTTAGTGCAGCAGTTATTCACTACTTTGCACGCATGTCCTATTAAAATATCTGACAATATGTGACAGCATGCATGTAATCTCTGCAGGAAACCAGGGGTCCCCAATGTTCAAAAGAGGGAAATCTGACCCCAGAAAACTGTCAATCATTTCACGTTTAAGCTCACGTTTTTCTGTGTTTGATTACACTACGTTGGGGGGAGGCAGCATTCATTGTATTAGGGAACTGACTTAACACAAAAGAGATAACAGAAGAAGACACTTGCGCATGCGTGTGTGCAGTGAGTCCAGCCAAAGTCATGATGTCACTGCTCTTTAACAGGATGAGGCAGGCTTCCTCATGTAGATCTGTTTTCTGTGCATTGCACTTGACTTTGACCTTCAGCGTGTACGTAGAAGAGTGTATTCAGCGCTAGAATAAAGATTAAAACTTCAGCAGACAATTCTCAAATACCTTCAGATCAGTATCAAATATTTCTATGATGATATCCTGCACAAAGATCATGTCAACAAAACCACCACGCTGAAATAAAACCCTTTGAAAGTCACAGAATTACACACATTAACACAGAGCAAAGTGTGCCCCATCTTCACATCCAGCACGACACGTTGCTCTGCTCCTCTGCTTCTGAGGAGGTTTTGTACTATGTATTAATAATAACGCATCAGAGAGAGAGAAGACCTTCTTCTGTGGTTTTGACCATAGCAAACTTTCACACCTGCTGCAAAGACATATCAGCTCATGTCTCGTGCAAAGGTTGTGCAAAGTCACACATTTCACAGACATGGAGGTTGCCTCTTGGCAAATTTAGATTCCAGTGAAACAGCAGCCTTACCTGGGAATCAGCAGTCTGAGAGGCCAGCCAGAGCCACCACATCGAACTTCACCACGGCTCTTCAAAAACCTCGATACGTCAAAGACATCGAATATTTATAGTGTCTACGATTCTCTTATTCACTGCTTTTGCCATGCATAAACAACAACAATCTTCCGTAGCTGTAATTTACCTGATGTTCCTTGAACACCTCACACGCGGACTACTCGCGCACGCGGCTGTTCGGTGGCTGCGGCGCGAAGAGAGAAACGTCTTTTTCCCTCCAAAAGACGAAGTCAGCCAGACAAGATTATCCTGTGAAAAGACAGAAGAAATGTGTTCAGATGTAAGTTTTCACACACTTTGAGCCGAGTGGAGATGAGTGTGCCGCCAGAGAGGGAGAAACATTCAAGCTGCAAAGTGGCGTGGAAAGAGAAAACTTCGAGGCAACTCCAAATAGATGGATGAGCCTGGGTGAGTTGGTGAGGTTAGGCAGGTTAGGTCATTAGCATTAAGGGCCATTTCAAAAACAGTGATTGTGGTGTTATTTTAAATTTGGAAGGTGCTAAAGTAAAAATAAAACTCAGGATAAAACATGTGGAAGAGAAGAAGTTAATAATACTATATCTGGGTCACGATGCGCGAAATAAGTATACCAAAAAAGTATCCCGGTTCTGGGTATCTCGCGATACTGCTGCCTTTTTTAAATTATTATGATTATTTTAATAAACTGCAATGTTTTTTGTACAAGTTATAAATAGGTATTACTTACTTTTTTGGTCATGATACACTAATACTGGTGTATAAGATAAGACTGAAACGAGTTTGAAACAACAAGTTGTTTTTTTTTGAGCGAAATTTAGTGGTGGCACTGACGACGACGCGGGCCCGGTCCTTCTGCCATGGTGAGTGTTGTCTCGTGTTTTGTACTGTGCTTGGTTTGTTTTTGGAAGCGAATTTCTATCGAAGAGGAGCTGTCTTCATGGAGTTCGTTTCTTGCCGCCAGAAACACGCGAACAGCCAATCAGCTAACAGAACGGGCGGACCCAGCGTGCGGATACAGCCTATCATATCCCCGGACATCACCAGTAACAGGCAAACAGCCAATCATCAGCAGCCTCCACTCCGGCTCTGCCTGAAATACGCTGCGGTTTTATTTTTTGAGGACACCGAGAGGCAGCGAGCTGTGGTCGCCTCGTGATTCCCGCCATTCGAGTCAATGTTTTAAACCCCACCGGCTCCGCCGCTGTCCGGTTCAGTGCGGGCCACCACTCGGCTGTTCTATTTTTTACGGACACTGCAAGCAGCCTCGAGCTGGCTGAAGCCAGACAC
>NC_040024.1:10611875-10618451 GCF_000972845.2 Larimichthys crocea
GATGCTAAGGAGGCCTTTTAGGGGGATAATTGTTATGGAGTGAAAAATGTTCAGTGTTCAGAAAAACAGTATATTTCCTCCTTCTGGCTTTTTATTTGCACTGTGCATATGTGCACCTTAAGCAAAAAAAAAAGCATACATTTACATATACTCTCTGTGTTTATTCTATATTAAATTGTCATTTTACATATTCATCTAAGCTTCAGTCTCAGAAAAATGCAATTTAATTATTGATGCATTTTAAATTATCGCGATTCATTACTTATTTTAATTTAATCCGATTGACAGCCTAGTTTTTATGCGTGCGATTTGCACTGAAATGACGCCATAAAATATTGTTCTGGTTTGTTTACCATTTTTGTTTTCTAAGTAATTTGTGTGTCTCTAAATAATTTTGATGTCATCAATTTTCAAGTACAAAATTAAATTAAAATATCTGCTGTTTTTTTTTATTTTTCCTTTTTTTTTTTTTTTTTTTTTTTTTTTTTCTTTTTTTTTCTTTCTTTCTAAAATAAGTTCATGATTTTAAAAAAAAAAAAGTTGTACATCAGTCAAAAAAAACACTAATTTTAAAAGGTTGCCAATGACAACAGTTTCTGTCGAGCAGCTTTTAATGAATTGCAAAGAAGAACAAATTGAACTCTAACTAGTTATGCATGTCGTGTTTATGAGCTAGACGCTGCGTGAGGGGGGTGGGGGGCTCGGGGTCCGTCTGGATATTCACATTTCTTGGATTGATCCTGACATTTTACACATTTAGGAGTCAAGAACACAGAAAGAGAAGAAACCACATGCTGGACTGACCTTCCTGGTCGGCATCTTCTCGGTTTCTGCGTCTGAAGGCACGTAGGGCGCGTTGTTGGGGATCCGTTTCTTTTCTCCTGTTGATGTGAGGAACCATCTGATGGACCTCGCGACAGTTTCTTCCTCTTCCTTACCCAGTAATATACACCGACTCTTTAGCAGTGTAGTCATCCTCATTCGCAGAACTGGCCTCCGTCAGAGTACACGAGCTGATTACGGGACCAGAACCAACAAAGACAAGTCAAACTAATACCAGACCAGACCGTTCACGTTAGCAATGTCGGAATCGTCACCTGGTGTGGTGTTGTGGTGGGTCATGGTACCTGGGTGTACTGGCCTTCTCAGTCGGTCCACCATGGTTTCAAAAATGCAGAGGTTTTGATCTCATCTTCTGTTTAGTCTGTTGCGCGTGTCTCTCCTCTGAGTCCAGTCATAGTCGGGCTGCTCAGGTCCACACCCAGCGCTGTGTGACCACAAACAGAACACCTATTTTATATAACATACGTTAACCTAACAGTACAGAACCCAGACTGGGACCTCAGTCCCCTCAGTGACGTGTTACAGGTGTCAGATAGGTCTGGAAGGGGACTCACGCTGAAATGTGGATCAGTCCGTTTAGGGACTTAAAAAAACCTCTCCTTCTTGCTCAGACTGTGTAGTATGTGGTATTCCTCTCTGCTTTCAGGGACCGGGATCACCATGTTCTCCTTCTTCTCCCTGAACACTGCCTGGGCTGAGATCGCCTCTGTAGGTGGTGCTCCTGGAAACACAAAAGCACGCAGGACAAACACCAGGTCAACGCGCCAGGTCAACATCACAGGTCAAATAAAAAACGCGCTAGGACAACACACAGACATAGTCCCGCAACTTAGCTTACATTCACACCGACCACAGTTCAGTCTCATACTTCTTGTAAACCAGTAGCAGATTCCAGACAGCTAACTGCTTTTGCTGTTTTAACACCTGCATTGCGTAATAGCTTACACCACTGACATTAGTTAGCAGCTAACTGTAGCTCTTTACATACATCTGACATTAGTTACAGCTAGACTGTAGCTCTTATAACACCTGACATCTTAGTTCCAGCTAACGTAGTCTTTATAAACCCACATTAGTAGCAGCTAACTGTAGCTCTTTATTTAACACCTGACCTATGTTCTAGCAGCTAACTGCAGCTCCTTCAACCCTGATATACACTACGTGTCTTACAACCACCTGACATTAGTAGGCTCGCTAATCGTTGCTTTACAACACCTGACATTAGTTAGCAGCTAACAATGTAGCTCTTTATACACCACCTGACACTTACGTAGCCAGCTAACTGTACTCTTTATAAACACCTGACATTAGGTTAGCGAGCAACTGTTAGCTCTTTACAAACACCACTGCCATAATAGCAGTAACTGTATTTTTAGCTCTTACAACACCTGCATAGTTGCAGCTAACTTGTCCTCTTTACAACACCCTGACATTAGTTAGAAACGCTAACTGTAGCTCTTTTACAACACCTGACTTAGTAGCAGCAACTGTAGCTCTTTTACACACCTGACATAGTTAGCAGTCTAACTGTAGCTCCTTAAACACCTTACATTAGTTTGCAGCTAACTGTAGCTCTTACACACCGAACATAGTTAGCAGCTAAACGTTAGTCTCCTATACAACACCTGACATTGTTAGCAGCTAATGTAGCTCTTCTATAACACTCTGACATTAGTAGCTCATGTAGCACCACTGACGTACGTTAGCAATGATTAGTAGCGGCTAATCCGCTAGCGGTACCGGAACGTTGTGCGTCGCAGTTGCCTATGGAACTCGTAAAAACGTCAACGTCCAATGCCGCCTGAAAAGGGGCCCCAAACACTCACTTGCGCTACGCAACGGCGCACCAGTCTACGCATACAAGTTACGCCCATGCGTACATTAATACGTCGTAATACACAACTACGGACAGAAGTGTAACGTATCTATCGTATGAATCGCAACATAGAGCGAAGCTAAGCCTTAAGCACACAAACCTTTAATCAAAATTAATGCTTACCGCTCCACGCTCTCTTATTTTCTCCATCCGGCGGCATCTGCGGCCACGGCCCGGTTACTAGGAACGAGTCGGTCATGTGGGCAGGTCTCTGTCGTGCGGTAAAAAACCGGCGGCGGTTTGCGGCGTCTAGCGCTCGCGCCCGGAACAGAGTTAGTTTACTCATTGTTTGCGCCAACATCAGCGACGATTCCGACCACAACGCCGCGCCGATAGCGACGTCATCCGCTCCGCACGGCGGTTGTCCGCCACTACTGGTAGAGCCCCTCGGCTGTACCTGTGTCGCGTGTAACGGGCGGGAGGTACTCATCAGTGTGCCGGGTTTTTTTTTTTTTAACGCGGACGTTGGGGCGCGTTTGTCGGGTTGCTCTGCTACCTGCGCCGGAAAACATGGGCGTGACAGTCCAACACCAGCGGCGGCGAGGCAATCCATCAGCCCCGCGGTAACAGTCCAAAAAACACATGCGAGACTGGAGTGCGGGCAGCCCCGACTCGCGTATATTCGCGATCCATGGACTTCGAAACACACTTTTGCAGTATCAATTGATGTAAACTCTGATATGTAACACAACAGTCCAACAGATATAGCAATATTCATATCATTATATAATGTTAAAACACATTCTATAGCGAATATTGAAATTAACTAAATAATATGGATGTTATACCATTACCGTAGATATGATGTTACAAATTATGAATAAGTAAAACCAAATCTTAACACAAATTACAATTAAAACAAAAAAGAATTATTAAAAACATTCTTTATCCAGTCAGATAAGATCAATATGAATAGTTAAACCAAATATTTTAATCCAAGATTATTACGCCTTTCATGTATCCAAAATATATGAATATCTATAGTATAAAAACACAAACATCTTTTAATTCAGCTACCATTATCCAGTATTATAGTATCAAATCTATATGGCACTATAGTATAACACCACCAACATCATTCTTTCTATCCAGCCGACTATTATCAGCATAATTCATGTATCACACTATTATGATTCTTATCAAAACCACAAACATATTCTTTCATCAGCAGACATATTATCAGATATATAATGTATACAAATATTATGGAATTACTAGTATAAAAAACACAACAACGTTAACGCAGACAATTACCAGATTTATTTATGATACTATTATAATAGAGAACAACATACTTCGTGATCACGAATCAAATATCATGTAATGTAGACAAATATATATATATGTAGTATAAAAACACAAACATCATTCTTTGATCAGCAGATATTATTAGATTATACTGTATACCAAATATATAGGAATTATGTACTAACAAACACAAACATATGTCTTTAATCAGCAGATATATACGATCTAACTGTATACAAAATATCTATGAGCATATAGTATAAAAACACAAAATATTCTTTAATCAGCAGAAATATTATTTCAGATATAGTAAGTCATACAAAGATATATGGAAGTTATGATAAAACACAAACATATTCTTTAATCAGCAGAATATTATCAGATCTAGTAACGTATAAAACTATCTATGGATATAGAAAAAACACAACAATTCATATTCATTGAGCTCAGAGATATTATCAGATATATCTAAGTATACAAATATATATGGAATTACAGTATAAAACACAATATGTCCCAACTTCAGCCAGCCTTTAGTTTTCATTCACCTGTCTTTGTTTTTTTCCACAATACTCATGTCATTTCGGAACTTGCCACTCCCCCTGCTCTGCATTACACCGCTGAGTTCATTCACCCTGGCTTGCCCCACCTCAACTCACCTGTCCTACATCAGCTAACAGCCCTCAGTATATGTACCAGTCCCCCTCCATAGTTCTTTGCCAGATGTCTAGTGTGTTTCCCTAGTTTCCAGCAACTTTACTACCTGATCCTGCCTGCTCGTGTTTTTGACTGCCCTTGGACTTCGGACCCCCTTTCTGCCTGCTCTACTGTATCTTGTTTGCCACCGCAGACTGCTTTCTGGTTTTACTCCTGCTAAGACATTAAACTCTGTTTCTCCACCCGAACTGTTTCCTGTGTCGTGCTATGGTTCTTGCCTGCCTTTTGTTACTCCTGACAGTACAATCTGGCCAAGAATGAACCCAGCCGACATGGAGAATGTAAGCGTAATGCAGCACAAGCTGACTGTTCTATGCCAGCATGAGAAGCACCTCACGCCAATGGGGGTGGCCTCTCCCGGAGGCTTCTGCACGCCACAACACAACATTTGGAGATCCTGAACAATCAGCTCCAGCAGCTCATGCAGCTCAGACAACGCCAGCGGCTTCACCACCCACCCAGTCTCCTGTTCCCACTGCTCCGGGTCCAGAACCCGCTTAAGTGCTCTGAGCGCTTTTCTGGAGCTCCAGTGACTGCCGCTCTTTTTTGATCTGACTCCTGACACAATATTTCTTTAATCAGCAGAATTTTCAGATATATTAATGTATACAAATATATATGGAAATAGTATAAAAAACCAAACATATTCTTGATCAGAGATATTAGCAGATATATAAGTATACAATTATGGATAGTAATTATAAAAACACAACATATTCTTTATCAGCAGATATTATCAGATATATGAATGTATACACAATATATATATATATATGGAATATGTGATAAAAGGGTTAGGGTTAGGTGTGGAGGGATACCCCTCCAATACGGGAGGGAGGGTGCCATGGCCCTCCACCCACAGGCCTCCCGAACCCAGTCCCGGAAAGGTGGCTGTCCATTCCTTGCGACGTCTTCTTCCGCTGGACCGTTGTCCAGTATCATCGTCGTCTTTTTCTTTTTTCAAAAAACTCAAACCTTTTTTCAATCTCGGAAAGAAAAAACATCTACTAAAATTAATTGGAAACTTCCTAGATTTTAACAAAATATTTATTTTTTAACAAAATGAAATAAAAGTTGAAAAATCAAATAGTTTTACAAAACAAATACGGTGTACAAAGGCAACGTTTCGACCACTTGTATTACACTTGTATTTTAAAACAACAATTCTTCGTCTCCGGTAAGTTTCCCGGTACACACATTTAACTATTTACAACTGGCTTTGTACATGAAATTCACTTCAAAAAATAAAATAAATGACAAAATTATGTTTTTACATACATTGCAGATAATATAACCATAATACAATATTTTTTTTAACGTCCAGACATATCTATATATAAATTATTAACTATTTACACTTGTTTTTAAAAAAAACAACAAAACCTCAATATATGAAATCATTTTTTAATATATCAAAAATCATATTTCGTATTTTTAAAGTATGAAATTATTTTTAAACTTATTTTTACAGCAAAAAGGCAAGTATAAAAGGTAAATATGAAATTGAAAATAGAGTTAAAAGTAAGCATTAAAAAATATAGAAGTTGCGGATCCGTTAGGGTTAGAAAAAGATAAGTATGAATGTAATTAAGGTAAGTATATAATTTACAGTTCCGGAAAAGGCTAAAAAAAGGTAAGTATCTAACTAGGATTTAAGAAAGGTAGGTCTAAGGTAATAGTAAAGGTTAGGAAAGGTAAGCATTGTTCTGGTTGGGTTAGGGTTAGGATGATTAGGGTTAGGGTTAAAATGGTTAAGGTTAGGGTTAGGACAGGTAGGTATAAGGGTTGGGGTTAGGGTATCAAGATTCTGTTTTATTGCACTGGCCTGTTGAGCTGTTGCATTATCTTCTTTGAGGATAATTTTCTGTTTTGTGGAGTCAGTGATGACCAGG
>NC_040024.1:10618461-10728796 GCF_000972845.2 Larimichthys crocea
GAAGCTATTATGAAGGGATGAATGAATTGTAAGGCGTTGTCATTTTTAATGGAGGCTTAGTCCTGCTTTTTATTTGGCCAAATCTCTTTTAATATATACTTTGGTGGTTGGCTCCATGCGCCTGGGGGGGGCCCACTACCCCGGGATGAAGGCTCTTCCTCTGCCCGGGACTCGAACCTGGTCTCCGGGTTGGGGGGACATGAGCGATGCACCTTCGCCAGACTAATTTTTAACATTTTCATTGTGAATAAAAGATAATCAAACTTACATGATACTGTCAATGTGACGGGATTACTCCACTCTGTTGAGGAATATGAGTCCCTTCTACCTTTACACCTGTATTCTCCACTGTCGGACTCAGTAGCGCTGCTGATCCTGTATTCATTGTTTGTTGATGATGTGTTTATTAATCTGTCTGGTATCCATTCATACGTCCAATCAGTGCCTCCACCTCCCTGGATCTGACATCTGAGAGTGATCGTCTCACCTTTGAATATCTGAGGCCAGTTGGGTTGAAGGGTCAAACTGGCCTTGTTGGAAACTGTTCACATAAAAAATATGCAGTTAGAATACAAACAGGATTAAAAACTAAACAGATAAAATGTAATTGTTTTTCTAGAATCCTGATGGTAATTATGTGAATACATGTTGGTCTAGTTTTCAGCAACTGTTTTTTTTATCAGATACAAAAAGAGAGCTAAAAGAGGAAAGATGGTAATTTAGCATCACTGATAAAAAATCAATATAGAAGTCATCCTATTGATTTAAAATTGAGAATAAAACAAAATCATGTGAGTGACTGTAAAACATTCAGCAGAATCATGTGAAGAAAACGGATACTGCATTCAGCTGTCAGATATTTAAAGAGAAGTAATCATTGAATCATGAGAAGTATCATTGAAATTTCTGGTTCTATTTAATATAATTGATATTCTTGTTGTGCATCTTCTCCGCCTCCCGTTTTTCTCCCCGTCTGTCTGTCTCTGTCTGTATCCTCCACCCTCTTCTCTTGCCCTTTGACTCAACTGGTCTCAGCAGATGGCTGCCGGCCATGAGCTGGTTTCTGCCTTTCAAAATAAAGTTTTTCCTTGCCACTAAAGCCAAGTGCCTCCTCATGGTGGGAATTGTCAAGTCTGAAAATAATATTATAAAGAGTACATTCTAGATCTGCATATGGAAAATATCATGACATAACTTGTTATGATTTGGCACTATATGAATGAAACTGAACTAAATTGAAAAGAAAACATATCTGTATGAAGGTAGCATACTCAGCAAACATACAGTTTGACATCAGGGTCAACTCATGTCTCATGACATAAATATACATGTAAAAATTCAGTAATATAGTCATTGTATGTGTTGGTACATGGAGTAATATGAAATGTGCACGTAAAAAGACAAATGCAAAAAGAGGAAGTGATCAAAACTGAAATCACTCTTCTTTAGATTACTTCCTGTTTTTGCATTTGTGTTAAATATTGTGTGGATAAGAAAAGATGATTTCTCACCTTCAGTGTGTACGTAGAGGAGTGTATTCAGCACTAAAATAAAAATTAAAACTTTATTAGACAATACTCAAAGATCTTCAAACGCTACTTAAAGTTTGATCAGTGGTGACTGTCATTCAATCAACAGTAGCTAGAGGTAAGAATAAAAAAACACAAAACTCTTTAGAATTAAAAAAGCAACACAATATATTCAAAAGTGATGATACCTTAGAACACATACTGCATGCACTGTGCAAAAACAAGTGCAAAAATAACTAGTCCAGTCGTCTATTTAACACAATCCTCCGCAAAGATCATGTCTACAAAACCAGGCAGCGTATACCTTGGACAAGTCACTTAGAGACATAGAGACAAACAACCATTCACATTCACGGCCAATTTAGAGTCACCAATTAACATATTAAGTGCATGTCTTTGGAGTGTGAGAGGAAGGTGGAGTACCCGGTGAGAACCCACACAGACACAGGGAGAACATGCAAACTGCAAACTGCACACAGAAAGGCCCCAGCTAAGGTTCAAACCACAAATGTTCTTGCTGTGAGGTGACAGCGCTCACCACTGCCATATACTGCATACACTGTACAAATACGAGTGCAAAAATAACTAGTCCATTTTGTGTGTCTAACACAATCCTATACTCTGAACAAAGATCATGTCTACAAAACCACCATGCTAATAATAAAACTCTGAAAGTCAAAAGTTATAAAGTCACAGATTTACAGAATAACTCCAGCACACGAAACAAAGTGTGCCCCATCTTCACATCCAGCACCGACACGTCGCTCTGTTCCTCTGCTTCTGAGGAAATGTTCGACTTTGTATTAATAATAACGCAGCAGCTCGGCTATAATTTTTGGGTACAGTCAACCAGTTCTTCCCCTCCTTTCACACAGAACTCAACAAACTGCAGTGGTTTTGACCACAGTACACTTTGACATGTTCACACCTTTCAAAGATGGCGGTGCGCACAGATTGCAGGGCCTCACAGCTCTGCAATCGCGCTGCTATTTTTGTGTTTTATGTTCGTCTATGTGTCCACCACACATCACTACAGCCATATACTGCATACACTGTGCAAATACGAGTGCAAAAATAACTAGTCCATTTGCGTATCTAACACAATCCTCCACTCTGAACAAAGATCACGTCTACAAAACCACCATGCTGATAATAAAACTCGGAAAGTCCAGGGACCGCAACAAAGACTCCGGTAAGAGCAGAGGTGGTGGTCTGTGTATTTATATACACAATAACTGGGCCAGTGACACTCTCACCAAACATAAAGACTGTTCACCGGACTGAGAGTACACAACCATCAGATGCCGTCCCTTTTTTCTCCGAGAGAGTTAACAGTCGTGCTAAGCTGCACAGCTGTATACATACCACCAGATGTTAATGTTAACATAGCTCTCTCAGTCCTATCAGACATCATTAACAAACTCCAGCAGGTCCACCCCAACGGCGTCCACATTATTGCAGGCAAATCTAAAGTCCGTCCTGCCTAAATTTTACCAGCATGTTAAGTGCCCGACCAGAGGGAGTAACACATTAGATCATGTTTACACTAACTTTAAACATGCATACAGAGCCATACAGAGCCATACCACTTCCACACTTACTACTACACTTGTCCTGGTCTGCAAACACCAAGGCTGTTGTCAAGAAGGCTCAACAGCGTTTGCACTTCCTGAGAGTGCTCAGGAAGAACAACATCAACCAGAAGCTGCTGTTAACCTTCTACCGTTCCTCTGTAGAGAGCATCCTGACCTACTGCTCCTCGGTGTGGTTTTCCCTCTGCACTGATGCAGACTGGAAGAAGCTCCAGAGAGTGGTTAAGACAGCGCAGAAGATCGTGGGCTGCCCCCTCCCCTCCCTCAAAGACATTTACACATCTCGCTGCCTCAGCAGAGCGCAGACCATTACGAGAGACAACATCCATCCCGCCCACCACCTGTTTGACCTGTTGCCCTCTGGCAGACGCTACGGGTGCACTAGAGCCAGGACAAACAGTACCAGGAACAGTTTCTTTTACCAGAGCCACAACCATCCTGAATGCACACATGCACTAGCCCCCCAACAAGCAAAATCTCTTGTGCAATAACTTTACCTCCATAACTTCCTGTGCAATAACCTCATGTGCATGTGAATGGTGTATTTATGTTGTGGTTTTTATCTTGTCTATATCGACGCTACACTCTGCTATTACCTATATTAGGACCAGCACGTCGTTGAAGCCCCCTGTAATTTCGTTGTGCTTACAGTATGTCTGTTGTACAATGACAATAAAAGATTTCTATTCCATTCACCTACTGCAAAGGTCTTTCATCTCGTCTCTTCTGCAAAGGTTTGTTCCAGAGAAAAATGGCACAAACAATTACGAGATCAAGAAATATAAAATGTAATCACCTCATATCACATACTAACTGACATTTTATTGTCTTGTCACTTTGTGTTAATCTGTGCATGTACATGTGATGCAGTATATGTCCACTGTTCTTGCATCCACAGTGTCTGTATTGCGATGAGGGTGTGTGTTGTGTGAAAGACACATGAACAACATCACCACATTCATACCAGAGCTAATGTGTTTCACACAGAATAGATATATTGTCATACACTCTGGATGTGGTAGAAAATGAGTCATTGAAAATGAGCATTATGATGTATAATGCATAGAGAACAGATCTATATGAGGAAGCCACAAGGTTGTTTTGCTGCTTTTCAGAGAGAGAGAAGACCTTCTTCTGAGTATAGCTGGTCAGTTCTTACTTTCCTTTTACACAAAGCTCAAACAACCACAGTGGTTTTGACCACAGCAAACTCTGATACGTTTACACCTTCTGCAAAGACATATCAGCTCATGTCTTGTGCAAAGGTTGTGCAAAGTCACACATTTCACAGACATGGAGGTTGCCTCTTGGCAAATTTAGATTCCAGTGAAACAGCAGCCTTACCTGGGAATCAGCAGCTGCAGAGGCCAGCCAGAGCCACCACATCCTGAACTTCACCACGGCTCTTCAAAAACCTCGATACGTCAAAGACATCGATATTTATAGTGTCTACGATTCTCTTATTCACTGCTTTGCATGCATAAACAACAACAATCTTCCGTAGCTGTAATTTACCTGATGTTCCTTGAACACCTCACACGCGGACTACTCGCGCACGCGGCTGTTCGGCGGCTGCGCGCGCAGAGAGAAACGTCTTTTCCCTCCAAAAGACGAAGTCAGCCAGACAAGATTATCCTGTGAAAAGACAGAAGAAATGTGTTCAGATGTAAGTTTAACACACTTTGAGCCGAGTGGAGTGAGTGTGCCGCCACAGAAACATTCAAGCTGCAAAGTGGCTGTGGAAAGAGAAACTTCGAGGCAAACTCCAAATAGATGGATGAGCCTGGTAAGTTAGCCACAGGAGGTTAGCAGGTTAGGTCATTAGCATTAAGGGTCAGTTTCAAAAACAAGTGAATTGTGTGTTATTTTAAATTTGGAAGGTGCTAAAGTAACAAATAAAAACTCAGGATAAAACATTGTGTGAAGAGAAGAAGTTAATAATACTATATCGTGGTCACGACACGAAATGAGTACGATACTATACCAAAAGTATCCCGGTTCTGGGTATCTCGCGATACTGCTGCCTTTTTTAAATTATTATTATTATTTTAATAAACTGCAATGTTTTTGTACAAGTTATAAATACGTATTAATTACTTTTGTTTGGTGCATGATAAACATAATACTGGTGTAGTAAGAATAAGACTGAAACGAGTTTGAAACAACAAGTTTGTTTTTTTTGAGCGAAACTAGTGGTGGCACTGACGACGATGCCGCGGGCCCGGTCCTTCTGCCATGGTGAGTGTGTTGTCTCGTGTTTGTGACTGTGCTTGTTGTTTGTTTTTGAAGCGAATTTCTATCGAAGCGGAGCTGTCTTCATGGAGTTCGTTCTTGCCGGCAGAAACACACAAACAGCCAATCAGCTAACAGACGGGTGGACCCAGCGTGCGGAAACAGCCTATCATATCCCCGGACGTCACCAGTAACAGGCAAACGGCCAATCATTCAGCAGCCTCCACTCCGGCTCTGCCTGAAATACGCTGCTGTTTTATTTTTGATGGACACCGCGAGCAGCGAGCTGTGGTCGCCTCAGTGATTCCCGGCCATTCTAGTCAATGTTTTAAACCCCACCGGCTCCGCCGCTGTCAGGTTCAGTGCGGGCCACCACTCGGCTGTTCTATTTTTGACGGACACTGCAAGCAGCCTCGAGCTGGCTGAAGCCAGACACATAAACAGAGAATCCGGTGAATTTTCATAATAAAATACCCCGTGCGCTGGTCGTAAAAACAGACAAAAGCAAAACAAATAAACTACGTAGCATATTCACACGTGTAGAAGCATATTTAGAAGCACATGAATTAAGAAACACAACCAAATATGAGCCAAACAAAGTCGGGCGGGATGAACGCTTCGCTTCTGAATCGTTTCCAGTGGGGATTGAAGTTGCGCGCAGGACGGAATTAAACAGCGTCGCAGCCACGACATGACATAGATGTATCCGGTAGGGTTTCGAGGTAAGTGTTATGTGCATTCTGCTAGCCAAGAGGAGCATGTTAGGACATTTCTGCATGTTTGTAATGGGTTAAAAGCTAATGTGTTTGTGTTTATAAATGTAAAAGAAACTACTGATGTGCATTCAGTTGTGGGACAGAAACAATTTAAGTCATAATAGACATCGCTGTTCAATTCTGTACTATTGTAGATTCAATTCCTTATGGTCCAGGTTATGGTCCAACATTTAAAGGTACCCAAAAATGGAATACATTAAGGATAACTATGTTTTCATTAGTGTAAAATAACCTGAAAATAAGAATAGTTATGTTTTTGTTTTATATCTACAGAGGGAGATTTTGAACTGTCTTGTTTTTACAAAGCTAGTACAGACTAAACGTACACTGACTTTAGATAGGACCTTATGTACCGTAGTTTCTCCTTCATGGTTGGAATGGTGGGTTCAAGTCAAACCTCGCCACTAGATGTCAGTAAATCATACCTCATATCATAAAGTCTGAAAATGAAACCAAGAAGTTCTGTGACTGTTCTGCACATTTGTATTCAGGCTGTGTTTTTTTGTTTTGTTTTGTTTCAGACATCACAGCAGTTCAGCGAGCCATTTCATCTGCCATCACTGATGTTGATGCTGTATCGTTGAAGTCGGTAGGAACAGATTGAAAACAAAACCCAACTAATGGCAATTTATTTCAGTTTTATTTGAAAATGTTTTATTCTTGGGGCTAAGAAAACAAACAAGAAACTGACTGGAACTAGTGTAATAATGAAACCCAGGGTTAAAGGAAACTTAACATGAAAGGAAGGAACTAGTAACCTTAAGGGACTTAAAGGGATGTTTAAAGGGGACATATTATAAAAAAACAACAACACTTTTTTAGTAATTGTGCACATATGTATGTTTATCTGGTTCGACCAGCCTAAAAAATGTAAAAAAAAGACAACCTATTCCACTTTTTGTGGGCTGTTGCAGTAAAAATGAAAAAGACAACCTATTCCACTTTTTGTGGGCTGTTGCAGTAAAAATGCATGCAAATAAATGCATGCGCTCCCCTTTAGACGTCATGCGTGGGCTAATAACAATAATCCTGTCTGCTTTTTGAAAAGCAGAAAGAAAAAAAACCTTTCGAGGATCTGCCTTTTTTTTTTTTACTCGCAAGTGAAAGACCCTCTGGCGATATGTTGAATCATAGACCTAGGCAATGGGACTGAACATGAAAGAGGCATTTGCACCACCTGTCTGTGCCGAAACAGCAGGCGAGGGAAATGTAAGTATGCTTTGTGTTTCTTCGTTCTTTGCCTCCACATTAACTGAGCACCAATAGTTTGCTAGTTAGATGCCTGTAAGATGAATTCCATCTTAAGTGAGGTTAAATGAGAAAATGGGTGTAACCTGTACGGTTGTGGAGAAAACTTTGCTGGCTGAGCTTGAGTCTTACTAGTGTAATGGAAATCGCTTAAGTACATTTGCATTACTTGCATTTATTTACATGTCAGAAATGTAGCTTTCAATAACCAGTAAATACATATATAGACTACATATATACTTGAGTCATTACCACTACTGCAGCAAGGCCACCACACGCAGTAAGACTGGCACAAGGTTTTCTGTTTTCTCTGGTGTCCACGTTTCTCTTAAATTTCAAGCCCAGCGTTGTCTAAGATACTTTAGAAAATCTGCAGATATAGACACGAGATATTTTTAATTTCTTTTTTTGAGCTGTGATAAAGGTCGTTCAGCTCTGGATCTTTAAAAACAATCTGCTGTGTCACTGCCGCTGTCCAAGGTGCTGATTTTGGGACCTCCAAGAAAGTTAAGGCTGTCTTGGGTAATGATGCCTGTTGTCCACGCTGATGGCAAGGGTTACCATTAATGATGTTTGCACAGCTGACAAGGTTATGTTTCAAACACCAATGTCGCTTTATAAGGTATAGCAAAAAATTCTTCTGTTTCCTTTTATCCTCACAGATTTAACCTTGTACTGGCAGTATTTCCTTGCTGATGGCATGATGCTGCTGTGTTTCTTCCGGTTCCAACGCAATGTGCCTCTCACAGTGAGTCCTGACAGAGTGCAACACTCCAGCTCTGGCTCTGTCTCACTCACTCTTACAGGTCTGTAAAGCGATCTGTATGACAAAGAAAAAGGTTTTGTTGTCCACGGAGTCAGAAGCCTGGTTGGACTTGCTGTAAATCATCGAGTACTGTAGTCTTTGTCGTCAAACTAACCTCTGTCCATATTTGAGGCTGTGTTCGGTAACTGTTCAGGTAAGTTGACTGTGAGGATGGTTAGGCCGGTTTCTTTGCCAGTCCACCTGCCTCTGGTTCTGGTGCACAACACTTCCCTTCAGAATTTCCTGTTTGGCCCCAATCCTGGGTCGAAAAACCTTCTCCTCCCAGGGGTGCAAAGGTTTTCAGGTGTTTAAATGTCTTACAATTTGATTAATTATGAGGTAATTTTATGATCAGACCACAAGATCTAGGTGTGGCATGCACATCACATTACCCACTCATAGTGACATAGTGCACTCACAGATTCTTGCTACTCAACTTGTTTCTTTTCTTTTCTTTTAAAAACAAAACAAAAATCAACAATAAGTTCAAAAATACTCTAAAGTATTAATTTCCACACAAACTAAAAACTAAAAAGTGTCCAGGCCAGGCATGTGGTGAGTGCAGCCACTGAAAGTCATGACGTCGCCACTATCAGGACAAGGCAGGCTTCCTCATGTAGAGCTGTTCTCTATGCATGTGTGACACACATTAGCGCTGGTATAAATGTAGTGATGACTAATTCCTGCTATAACAGCAGCACAGCTTGGTGTAGAAAGAGGAAATGTAAAGCCCTTCATTTTTCTCTCATGCTAATGCTAATGTTTCTCAGACTCTAGGTAGAAAGTAATAGCACAAGGACAAAATGTTTTGTTTCAGTGTTTTGTTGACTTTCTGTTTCAAATCTGAAACATCATAAAAAAATACAAAGAAAGAACAAACAACCCCTAAAATTTCGACACAGTGACATAACATGTTGTGTGTACAGACAAACTTGATATATATAAAATCTGTTCCTGGAATCCACCTATATGTCAGCACCACTCTTAAAAATATCTTCATGAGCTCACACAAGGTTTGTTTGTATTTTTACAGGTTTTTACCTGTTTGTCTGATAAGTGAAGTGTCTGAATACGTTTGTCAACGTGATGTTTCACATTTACATTTGCAAATAATTCTAAAATCCTGTCATTATGAGGAATTGAGTGTAGATTGACAAGCAACATACACATACACAACACACACCCTCATCACAATACAGACATTCTGGATGCAAGAACAATGTGCACATACTGCATAACATGCACACATTTACAAAATGTTGATGATTTCATGTGACTAAATGTACTGGTTTTATGTTTGTGAATTGTTTATGCCATTCTTCTCTGGAACAAACCTTTGCACAAGAGACGAGCTAATACATCTTTGCAGTATGCAGATGTGAACATGTCAAAGTGTGACAGTTTAGAAAACTACTGCGGTTGTTTGAGGTTGTATGAAAGGGAAGTAAGAACTGGTCGCCTATACTGTGCAGTTAGAAAAAGCCTTTCTCTCCTCCCTCTCTCTGCTGCATTATTATTAATACAAAGTCGAAAATCTTCTCAGAATCAGAGGAACAGAGCGACGTGTCAGTGCTCGATGTGAAGATGGGGCACACTTTGCTCCGTGTGCTGGAGTTATTCTGTAAGTATCTGTGACTTTATAACTTTGTGATTTTCAGAAGCAGACTCGTGTTTTACTACATGACTGGACTAGTTACTTTTGCACTTGTATTTGCACAATCCATGCAGTATATGCAGTATACTGCATGGATTGGAGCATGGAGTATATGCATGTGGTATATTTGATTTTGAAGAGTTTTTGGTTTGTTTTATTGCCCAATTACCAAGTTACAGAATATCATCACAAGAATGTTTGATACTGTTGATTTGAAGATCTGATGAAGTTTTAATCTTTATTCTAGTTCTGAATACACTCCTCTACATACATGCTGAAGGTGAGAAAAGTTTTTCTCACTTCCTCTTTATGCATTTGTGTTTTTTCATTTTACTCTACAAAGTAAAGTTTATTTAACAAAGTATGAAATGACTATATTACTACAGGTTTTTGCATGCATATTTGTGTCAGAGATCTAATGATGAGCTGATACTGATGTCAAACAGAACATTAGAGTCTGCATTTTGTTTTCACACATTGGTCTAAACAACTTCACAGGCAGAATGAAAAAGATGAACCAAGCACTGAGGCCTTAGAGCCAGTACCAAGAGTCAGTCAGTCAGTCACTCCCTCCACTTTACATAATTTACATAGTTGTTTGCTGCTATATACACAGTTGCTCATACAGCAACAGGGTATACCACAACAAAAAATGTCAACGTCTCAGTAACTTGTCATGTTACTTATTGCATGTTATGCAATGTTATGCAATAAGTACTGAAACACTGAACAGTCTGATGTGCATTTTAGGAGAACTCTGAAATTTAATCAAAAAGCTGCATATCCCTAACTTTTTGTGAGAGGTGTAGATGGTTTGTAAAATAAGCAAAAGAAAGACGTTCATAATTGTCCTCAGTCTCACTGCAGCATGAGTAAAATCCACCAGCTATTCTAAAAGAGCAGAACAGTTCATCAGCCACAAACACACCACTAAACTAGTTTCACTCTCGCAAACAGAGAAATAAACACACCCACAAAGATTTTTTGAATGTGTTTCTGAATGATGGCTGACGCCTTTTAGTAACACTACTTTGTACTTCGCTAACCCTAAAGTAGTTTCTATCAGTCTGCAACAGAACTGTTGTGCTGCAGCTGTAGAAGTGCATTTGTATGTTGTTGTTTTTTTAGGTTTGCTGCAAAATAGACCAACATGTGCTCATTTAATTAGAATTATCAGGATTACAGCAGAAAACAATTACATTTTATCTGTTTAGTTTTTAATCCTGTTTGTATCATAACTGCATATTTTTTTAGTCTACAACAAGGCCAGTTTGAACCGTGAACCCAGCTGGCCTCAGATATTCAGAGGTGAGACGATCACTCTCAGATGTCAAATCGAGGGAGGTGGAGGCACTGATTGGACGTATGAATGGACACCAGAGAGATTAAACACACCATCAACAAACAGTGAATACAGGATCAGCAGTGCTACTGAGTCTGACAGTGGAGACTACAAGTGTAAAGGTAGAAGGGACTCATATCCCTCAACAGAGTGGAGTAATATCATCACATTGACAGTATCATGTAAGTTTGATTATCTTTCATTTACAATGAAAATGTTAAAACATGAGACACTTATATAACTAAATATAGTCATTCAAAGTGAATATTAAATCATGTTGAATCTGCTGAACTCAGCAACAGGGCAACTTTTTTCATCAACTAGCTGTGAACTATTTGCACGACCACATGATCACCATAAATGATCTTTATTATTGACTGAGAAGAGTCATGTGTGGCATGTTTGTAATGGTTTGTGTAACTATAATTATTTAAAGTCTGTTACAATCAATGTTTTTAAGTCTGTTATGGAGTAAAAAACATTTCTTGAGTAAAATTTGATTCACCATATTAATTTGTTTTGTTTTTTCTCTAAACTGAACAGCAAAAAAACCTGAACCCAGACTGACAGCAGACAAAACCATCATACCAGTGAGGGGCACTGTGAGACTGACCTGTTCTGTGGAGGGCTCTGTTGGCTGGAAATACGACTGGTTCAAACGTACATCTGACTCCTCTGAAGCTCAGTCCATAAGGAATGGTGTACCACACAAAGTTATCAAAGTCTCAGAAGGAGGTCTGTACCACTGCAGAGGAGGAAGAGGAGATCCACTGTTCTACACAGAAGAAAGCAATGAAGTTACCGTTCAGAAAATTGGTGAGTTTATTAATTTGTTCAGGAATAATACAATATGCATTATTGAAACCTGTTATTAGTGATGAAGAAAATACAAAATAATAATATATTTTGTTCCAGTAGTAAAAAAGAACATTATTTTATTTTGCTGCAGAATAGACATTTACTCATGTAATTACCATCAGGATCATAGCAGAAAACAATTACATTTTATCTATTTAGTTTTTAATCCTGTTTGTATTCTAACTGCATGTTTTTTATGTGAACAGTTTCCAGCAGGGCCATTTTGACCCTTCAACCCAACTGGCCTCAGATATTCAGAGGTGAGACGATCACTCTCAGATGTGAGATCGAGGGAGCTGGAGGAACTGGTTGGACGTATCAATGGACATCACACAGACTAAACACACCATCAACAAACAATGAATACAGGATCAGCAGCGCTACTGAGTCTGACAGTGGAAAATACTGGTGTAGAGGTAGAAGGGACTTGTATTCCTCAACAGAGTGGAGTAATCACGTCACATTGACAGTATCATGTAAGTTTGATTATCTTTCATTCACAATGAAAATGTTATCTAAATGATGCAACATAAGACACTTATATAACTGAATATAATCATTCACAGGGATGTACACAAATTATCAAAGAATATTAAAGAACCTAATAATGATGGTGCAGTTTAACACTGTTCCCCACAGTAAGAAGGTTCCTACCTTTGGACAACTGGGTGTAATCTTACTCTTGTCCAATGTGAGCTGGGATGTGATCCAGTTCCCTGTGACTCTGCAAATGATAAGTGACTACAGATAACTGATAAATTAACATTAATATTTATTCATGTTACCAAAAGGCCTGCACAACTGTAGCATTTAGCAGTGCAGCAGCAAATGATCTTTATTTTATATGAACATGTTTATTATATTTTATGAATTCATAGAGTTTCTGGCTTTGTCTACATTTTTGATTGGACCTGAGAAAGAGTGTGAAAGCATGAGCAACACATGTTGCATCTTTAATCAAACAATCCAAACACAACACAGTGCTTCATGGTGTCTTTTACACAGATCACAAATGATTGTTATGTCAAAATGAGGAAAATATCTCAGATTACAAAATACAAAATGCAGCTTGTTGTAGCAAATTTGGTGAATTGTGCTGCTGCATAGTTACAGTACAGATACAGACGAGAAACAAAGAGAGAGGAGTACGACATGCAACAGAGGTCCTTTGATAGAAATAAACTAGTGTGTATTCAGTATGTGTGAATTTAATTTAATGTTAATTTTACAATAGAACTTAATTCAAGTTTAAATAAAATATGTCTTGCCTGATGCATTATTTAAATTAGACTAAATCACAGTGACAGTTTTTTTTCCTGTTTTTCGCCTTTGTTCTAAATTAAACAGCAAACAGACCAAAGGCTGATCTGAGTGCTGGTGACAGAGACATTCCAGTAGGGGGCAGTGTGACCCTGACCTGCTCTGTGAAGACATCATCACCTGGTTGGAAGTACTTCTGGTACAGAGGAGAGAAAACCTCTGAACCCCTGAACACACAAGATGTTTTACTCTCAACTGGACAAATCAGAGTCTCACAGGAAGGAGTCTACTGGTGCAGAGGAGGAAGAGGAGAGCCAGTTTACTACACAGAGTACAGTGATTCAATCAGTATCAACAAAATTGGTGAGTTTGGCATTTGTTTTTGAAACAGAATTATTTATCATTCATTATTTTGCATTTATAATTATTAATTGATAAAAAGACTAATGACACTATGCTTTGATGTAGATTTTTACTGTTTTGTCTTTTTTGTTTCCTGACTGTGAATTCTTGAACATGAACAGTTGTAAACAAGGCTGTTGTGACTCTGCAACCAAACTGGTCTGAAATCTTCAGTGGAGAGACGATCACTCTCAGATGTGAGATCAAGAATGGAGGAGACACTGAGTGGGAGTATGAATGGAAAACAACCAGCTCAAGGACGGAATTAAACAGCGTCGTAGCCACGACATGACATAGATGTATCCGGTCGGGTTTCGAGGTAAGTGTTATGTGCATTCTGCTAGCCAAGAGGAGCATGTTAGGACATTTCTGCATGTTTGTAATGGGTTAAAGCTAATGTTGTGTGTTTTAAATGTAAAGAAAACTATATTGCATTCAGTTGTGGGACAGAAAACAATTAAGTCATAATAGACATCGCTGTTCAATTCGTTCTATTGTAGATTCAATTCCTTATGGTCCAGGTGTGTAACATTTAAAGGTACCCAAAAATGCAGACATTAGGATAAATTCTATTTTCATTAGTGTAAAATAACCTGAAAATAAGAATGTTTGTTTTTGTTTTATATCTACAGAGGGAGATTTTGAACTGTCTTGTTTTTACAAAGCTAGTACAGACTAAACGTACACTGACTTTAGATATGGACCTTATGTACCGTAGTTTCTCCTTCATGGTTGGAATGGTGGGTTCAAGTCAAACCTCGCCCCTAGATGTCAGTAAATCCTACCTCATATTATAAAGTCTGAAAATGAAACCAAGAAGTTCTGTGACTGTTCTGCACATTGTGTTTAGGCTGTGTTTTTTTTGTTTTGTTTTGTTTCAGACATCACAAGCAGTTCAGCGAGCCATTCATCTGCCATCACTGATGTTGATGTGTATCGTTGAAGTCGGTAGGAACAGATTGAAAACAAAACCCAAATAATGGCATTTATTTCAGTTTTATTTGAAAATGTTTTATTCTTGGGGCTAAGAAACAAACAAGAAACTGAGTGGAACTAGTGTAATTTGAAACCCGGGTTAAAGGAAATAACATGAAAGGAAGGAACTAGTAACTTAAGGGACTTAAAGGGATGTTTAAAGGGGACATATTATAAAAAAACAACAACACTTTTTTAATAATTGTGCACATATGTATGTTTATCTTGTTCGACCAGCCTAAAAAATGTAAAAAAAAGACAACCTATTCCACTTTTTGTGGGCTGTTGCAGTAAAAATGCATGGAACTAAATGCTGCGCTCCCCTTTAGAGGTCATGCGTGGGCTCATAACAATAATCCTGTCTGCTTTTGAAAAGCAGAAAAAAAAAACCTTTTACGAGGATCTGCCTTTTTTTTTTCTCGCAAGTGAAAGACCCTCTGGCGATATGTTGAATCATAGACCTAGGCAATGGGACTGAACATGAAAGAGGCATTTGCACCACCTGTCTGTGCCGAAACAGCAGGCGAGGGAAATGTAAGTATGCTTTGTGTTTCTTCGTTCTTTGCCTCCACATTAACTGAGGACCAGTAGTTTGCTAGTTAGATGTCTGTAAGATGAATTCCATCTTAAGTGAGGTTAAATGAGAAATGGGTGTAAACTGTACGGTTGTGGAGAAAACTTTGCTGGCTGAGCTTGAGTCTTACTGTGTAATGGAAATCGCTTAAGTCATTTGCATTACTTGCTTTATTTTGATGCCAGAAATGTAGCTTTCAATAACCAGTAAATACATATATAGACACTATATACTTGAGTCATTACCACTACTGCAGCAAGGCCACCACATCAGTAAGACTGGCAAGGTTTTTCTGTTTTCTCTGGTGTCCACGTTTCTCTTAAATTTCAAGCCCAGCGGTCTAAGATACTTAGAAAATCTGCAGATATAGACACGAGTATTTTAATTTCTTTGAGCTGTGATAAAGGTCGTTCAGCCGGATCTAAAAACAATCTGCTGTGTCTGCCGCTGTCCCAGGTGCTGATTCTGGGACCTCCAAGAAGTTAAGGCTGTCTTGGGTAATGATGCCTGTTGTCCACACTGATGGCAAGGGTTACCATTATTGATGTTTGCACAGCTGACAAGGTATAGCAAAAAAATCTTCTTTTTCCTTTTATCCTCACAGATTTAACCTTGTACTGGCAGTATTTCCTTGCTGATGGCATGATGCTGCTGTGTTTTCTTCCGGTTCCAACGCAATGTGCCTCTCACAGTGAGTCCTGACAGAGTGCAACACTCCAGCTCTGGCTCTGTCTCACTCACTCTTACAGGTCTGTAAAGCGATCTGTATGACAAAGAAAAAGGTTTTGTTGTCCACGGAGTCAGAGGCCTGGTTGGACTGCTGTAAATCATCGAGTACTGTAGTCTTTTGTCGTCAAACTAACCTCTGTCCATATTTGAGGCTGTTGTCGGTAACTGTTCAGGTAAGTTGACTGTGAGGATGGTTAGGCCGGTTTCTTTGCCAGTCCACCTGCCTCTGTTCTGGTGCACAACACTTCCCTTCAGAATTTCCTGTTTGTCCCCAATCCTGGGTCGAAAAACCTTCTCCTCCCAGGGGTGCAAAGGTTTTCAGGTGTTTAAATGTCTTACAATTTTTGATTAATTATGAGGTAATTTTATGATCAGGACCACAGTCTAGGTGTGGCATGCCACATCACATTACCCACTCTAGTGACATAGTGCCCTACAGATTCTTGCTACTCAACTTGTTTCTTTTCTTTTTTTTCTTTTAAAAACAACACAAAATCAACAATAAGTTCAAAAATACTCTAAAGTATAATTTCCACCCAAACTAAAAACTAAAAAGTGTCCAGGCCAGGCATGTGGTGAGTGCAGCCACTGAAAGTATGACGTGCCACTAACAGGACAGCAGGCTTCCTCATGTAGAGCTGTTCTCTATGCATGTGTGACACCATTAGCGCTGGTTAATTAGTGATGACTAATTCCTGCTATACAGCAGCACAGCTTGGTGTAGAAAGAGGAAATGTAAAGCCCTTAATTTTTCTCTCTTGCTATGCTAATGTTTCTCAGACTCTAGGTAGAAGTAATAGCACAAGGACAAATGTTTGTTTCGGTGTTTGTTTGACTATTTTTGTTCAAATCTGAAGCATCATAAAAAAAAATACAAAGAAAGAACAAACAACCCATAAAATTTATAGACACAGTGACATAACATGTTTGTGTTGTACAGACTAACTTGATATATAAAATCTGTTCCTGGAATCACCTATATGTCAGCCACTCTTAAAAGTACTTCATGAGCTCACACAAGGTTTGTTTGTATTTTGTACAGGTTTTACCTGTTTGTCTGATAAGTGAAGGTCTGAATACGTTTGTCAACGTGATTGTTTCACATTTACATTTGCAAATAATTCTAAAATCCTGTCATTATGGGGAATTGGAGTGTAGTGACAAGCAACTACACATAACAACACACACACCCCATCACAATACAGACATTGGATGCAAGAACAATGTGCACATACTGCATAACATGCACACATTTACAAAATGTTTATGATTTCATGTTGACTAATGTACTGGTTTTAGTTTTGTGAACTTTATGCCATTCTTCTCTGGAACAAACTTTTGCACAAGAGACGAGCTAATACATTTGCAGTATGCAGATGTGAACATGTTTTCTAAACTGTGACAGTTTAGAAACTACTGCGGTTGTTGAGGTTGTGTGAAAGGGAAGTAGAACTGGTCGCCTATACTGTGCAGTTAGAAAAAGCCTTTCTCTCTCCCTCTCTCTGCTGCATTATTATATACAAAGTCGAAATATTCCTCAGAATCAGAGGAACAGAGCGACGTGTCAGTGCTCGATGTGAAGATGGGGCACACTTTGCTCCGTGTACTGGAGTTATTCTGTAGTATCTGTGACTTTATAACTTTGTGATTTTCAGAAGCAGACTCGTGTTTTACTACATGACTGGACTAGTTACTTTTGCACTTGTATTTGCACAATCCATGCAGTATATGCAGTATACTGCAGGGCATGTGGTTATATTTGATTTTAAGAGTTTTTGGTTCGTTTTATTGCCCAATAACCAACTTACAGAACATCATCACAAAAATGTTTGATACTGTGATTTAAAGATCTGATGAAGTTTTAATCTTTATTCTAGTTCTGATACACTCCTCTACATACATGCTGAAGGTGAGAAAAGTTTTTCTCACTTCCTCTTTATGCATTTGTGTTTTTTCATTTTACTTTTTAAAGTAAATTTATTTAACAAAAGTATGAAATGACTATATATACAGTTTTGCATGCATATTTGTGTCAGGAATCTAATGATGAGCTGATACTGATGTCAAACAGAACATTAGAGCTCATTTTGTTTTCACACATTGGTCTAAACAACTTCACAGGCAGAATGAAAGAGAACCAAGCACTGAGGCCTTAGAGCCAGTACCACGAGTCAGTCAGTCAGTCACTCCCTCCACTTTACATAATTTACATAGTTGTTTGCTGCTATATACGCCGTTGCTCATACAGCAACAGGGTATACCACAACAAAAAATGTCAACGTCTCAGTAACTTGTCATGTTACTTATTGCATGTTATGCAATAAGTACTGAACATGAACAGTTTGATGTGCGTTTTAGGAGAACTCTGAAATTAATCAAAACCTGAATATCCCTAACTTTTTGTGAGAGTGTGATGGTTTGTAAAATAAGCAAAAGAAGACGTTCATAATTGTCCTCAGTCTCACTGCAGCATGAGTAAAAATCCACCAGCTATTCTAAAAGAGCAGAACAGTTCATCAGCCACAAAACACACCACTAAACTAGTTTCACCTCGCAAACAGGAAAGAAACACAAACCACAAAGATTTTTTTTAACTTACCTCACTCTGTGTGTTTCTGAATGATGGCTGACGCCTTTTATTAACACTACTTTGTACTTCGCTAACCCTTGAGTAGTTTCTATCAGTTTGCAACAGAACTGTTGTGCTGTAGGCTGTTGAAGTGCATTTGTATGTTGTTGTTTTGCTGCAAATAGACCAACATGTACAATTATCAGGATTAGCAGAAAACAGTTACATGTTATCTGTTTAGTTTTTAATCCTGTTTGTATCTTAACTGACATTTTTTATGTGGAAGTTTCAAACAGGGTCAGTTTGACCCTTCAACCCAACTGGATCAGATATTCAGAGGTGAGACGATCACTCTCAGATGTCAGATCCAGGGAGGATGGAGGGACTGATTGGACGTATGAATGGACACCAGACAGATTAAACACACATCAACAAACATGAATACAGGATCAGCACGCTACTGGTCGACCTGGAGACTATGGTGTAAAGGTAGAAGGGATCTATTCCCAACAGAGTGGAGAACCCCTCACTTGACAGTATCATGTAAGTTTGATTATCTTTATTCACAATGAAAATGTTAAACATAAGACACTTATATAACTAAATATAATCATTCAAGTGAATATTAAATTATATTAATCTGCTGAACTCAGCAACAGGGCAACTTTTTTCATCAACTAGCTGTGAACTATTTGCACGACCACATGATCACCAAATGATCTTTATTATTACTGAGAGAGTCATGTGTGGCATGTTTGTATGTTTGTGTAACTGTAATTATTTAAATCTGTTCAATCAATGTTTTTAAGTCTGTTGGAGTAAAAAACATTTCTTGAGTGAAATTTGATTCAACATTTTACTTGTTTTGTTTTTTCTCTAAACTGAACAGCAAAAAAACCTGAAACCGACTGAGAGCAGACAAAGACCATCATACCAGTGAGGGGCACTGTGAGTGACTGACCTGTCTGTGGAGGCTCCCTGACTGGAAATACTACTGGTTCAAACGTACATCTGACTCCTCTGAAGCTCAGTCCATATAGGAATGGTGTACCAGACAAAGTTATCGATGTCTCAGAAGGAGGTCTGTACCACTGCAGAGGAGGGAAGAGATCCACCGTTCTACACAGAAGAAAGCAATGAAGTTACGTTCAAGAAAACTTGGTGAGTTTATTCATTTGTTCAGAATATACAATATGTTTTGAAACTGTTATGTAATGGAAAGAAATACTAAAATAATAATATATTTTGTTCCAGTAGTAAAAGAACATTATTTTATTTTGCTGCCAGAATGACATTTACTCATTAATTACCATCAGGATCATAGCAGAAAACAATTACATTTTATCTGTTTAGTTTTTAATCCTGTTTGTATTTAACTGCATGTTTTTTTTATGTGAACAGTTTCCAACAGGTCAGTTTGACCGTGAACCCAACTGGCCTCAGATTTCAGAGGTGAGACGTCACTCTCAGATGTCAGATCCAGGGAGGTGGAGGCACTGTTGACGTATGAATGGACACAGCAGATTAAACACACAGCAAACAAATGAATACAGGATCAGCAGTGCTACTGAGTCTGACAGTGGAGATACAAGTGTAAAGGTAGAAGGGACTCATATTCCTCAACAGAGTGGAGTAATCCCGTCACATTGACAGTATCATGTAAGTTTGATTATCTTTCTATTCACAATGAAAATGTTAACATGAGACACTTATATAACTAAATATAGTCATTCATAGTGAATATTAAAACATATTGAATCTGCTGAACTCAGCAACAGGGCAACTTTTTCATCAACTAGCTGTGAACTATTTCCATCGACCACATGATCACCATAAATGATCTTATTATTGACTGAGAAGAGTCATGTGTGGCATGTTTGTATGGTTTGTGTAACTAATTATTTAAAGTCTGTGTACATCCTGTTTTTAAGTCTGTTATGGAGTAAAAAACATTTCTTGAGTGAATTTGATCCACATATTAACTTGTTTTGTTTTTTCTCTAAACTGAACAGCAAAAAAACCTGAACCCAGACTGACCAGCAGGCCAAAGACCATCATACAGTGGGGGCTCTGTGAGACTGACCTGTTCTGTGGAGGGCTCTGCTGACTGGAAAAACGATGGTTCCAACGTACATCTGACTCCTCTAAAGCTCAGTCCTAAGGAATGGTGTACCAGACAAAGTTATCTATGTCTCAGAAGGAGGTCTGTACCACTGCAGAGGGGAAGAGGAGATCCACCGTTCTTCACAGAGAAAAGCAATGAAGTTACCGTTCAGAAATCGGTGAGTTTATTCATTTGTTCAGGAATAATACAATATGTATTATTGAAAACTGTTATTAGTAATGAAGAAAAATACTAAAATAATATATTTTGTTCCAGTAGTAAAAAAGAACATACTTTTATTTTGCTGCAGAATAGACATTTACTCATGTAATTACCATCAGGATCATAGCAGAAAACAATTACATTTTATCTGTTTAGTTTTTAATCCTGTTTGTATTCTAACTGCATGTTTTTTATGTGAACAGTTTACAACAAGGCCAGTTTGACCCTTCAACCCAACTGGCCTCAGATTTTCAGAGGTGAGACGATCACTCTCAGATGTCAGATCCAGGGAGGTGGAGGCACTGATTGGACGTATGAATGGACATCAGACAGATTAAACAGACAGTCAATAAACAATGAATACAGGATCAGCAGCGCTACTGAGTCTGACAGTGGAGAATACAGGTGTAAAGGTAGAAGGGACTCATATTCCTCAACAGAGTGGAGTAATCACGTCATATTGACAGTATCATGTAAGTTTGATTATCTTTTATTCACAATGAAAATGTTAAAACATGAGACACTTATATAACTAAGATAGTCATTCATAGTGAATATTAAATCATATTGAATCTGCTGAACTCAGCAACAGAGCAACTTTTTTCATTAACTAGCTGTTAACTGTTTGCACGACCACATGATCACCATAAAAGATCTTTATTATTGACTGAGAAGAGTCATGTGTGGCATGTTTGTAATGGTTTGTAACTATAATTATTTAAAGTCTGTTACAATCAATGTTTTTAAGTCTGTTATGGAGTAAAAAACATTTCTTGAGTGAAATTTGATTCAACATTTTAACTTGTTTTGTTTTTTCTCTAAACTGAACAGCAAAAAAACCTGAACCCAGACTGACAGCAGACAAAGACATCATACCAGTGAGGGGCTCTGTGAGACTGACCTGTTCTGTGGAGGGCTCTGCTGACTGGAAATACGACTGGTTCAACCGTACATCTGACTCCTCTAAAGCTCAGTCCATAAGGAATGGTGTACCACACAAAGTTATCTATGTCTCAGAAGGAGGTCTGTACCACTGCAGAGGAGGAAGAGGAGATCCACCGTTCTTCACAGAAGAAAGCAATGAAGTTACCGTTCAGAAAACTGGTGAGTTTATTCATTTGTTCAGGAATAATACAATATGTATTATTGAAACCTGTTATTAGTAATGGAGAAAATACAAAATAATAATATATTTTGTTCCAGTAGTAAAAAAGAACATAATTTTATTTTGCTGCTGAGTAGACATTTACTCATGTAATTACCATCAGGATCATAGCAGAAAACAATTACATTTTATCTGTTTAGTTTTTAATCCTGTTTGTATTTTAACTGCATGTTTTTTATGTGAACAGTTTCCAACAGGGTCAGTTTGACCCATGAACCCAACTGGCCTCAAATATTCAGAGGTGAGACGATCACTCTAAGATGTCAGATCGAGGGAGGTGGAGGCACTGGTTGGACGTATGAATGGATACCAGACAGATTAAACACACCACCAACAAACAATGAATACAGGATCAGCAGTGCTACTGAGTCCGACAGTGGAGACTACAGGTGTAAAGGTAGAAGGGACTCATATTCCTCAACAGAGTGGAGTAATCGCATCACATTGACAGTATCATGTAAGTTTGATTATCTTTCATTCACAATGAAAATGTTAAAACATAAGACACTTATATAACTGAATATAATCATTCATAGTGAATATTAAATCATATTGAATCTGCTGAACTCAGCAACAGGGCAACTTATTTCATCAACTAGCTGTTAACTATTTCCATGACCACATGATCACCATAAATGATCTTTATTATTGACTGAGAAGAGTCATGTGTGGCATGTTTGTAATGGTTTGTGTAACTATAATTATTTAAAGTCTGTTACAATCAATGTTTTTAAGTCTGTTAGGGAGTAAAAAACATTTCTTGAGTGAAATTTGATTCAACATATTAACTTGTTTTGTTTTTTCTCTAAACTGAACAGCAAAAAAACCTGAACCCAGACTGACAGCAGACAAAATACCAGTGAGGGGCACTGTGACACTGACCTGTTCTGTGGAGGGCTCTGCTGACTGGAAATACGACTGGTTCAAACGTACATCTGACTCCTCTGAAGCTCAGTCCATAAGGAATGGTGTACCACACAAAGTTATCCGTGTCTCAGAAGGAGGTCTGTACCACTGCAGAGGAGGAAGAGGAGATCCACCGTTCTTCACAGAAAAAAGCAATGAAGTTACCGTTCAGAAAACTGGTGAGTTTATTCATTTGTTCAGGAATAATACAATATGCATTATTGAAACCTGTTATTAGTAATGAAGAAAATACTAAATAATAATATATTTTGTTCCAGTAGTAAAAAAGAACATTATTTTATTTTGCTGCAGAATAGAAATTTACTCACGTAATTACCATCAGGATCATAGCAGAAAACAATTACATTTTATCTGTTTAGTTTTTAATCCTGTTTGTATTTTAACTAAATGTTTTTTATGTGAAGTTTCCAGCAAGGCCAGTTTGACCCTTCAACCCAACTGGCCTCAGATATTCAAAGGTGAGACGATCACTCTCAGATGTCAGATCGAGGGAGGTGGAGGCACTGATTGGACGTATGAATGGAGACCAGACAGATTAAACACACCATCAACAAACAGTGAATACAGGATCAGCAGCGCTACTGAGTCTGACAGTGGATACTACTGGTGTAAGGGTAAAAGGGGCTCATATTCCTCAACAGAGTGGAGTGATATCACCACATTGACAGTATCATGTAAGTTTTCAGATTCATTCACTCATTCAAAATGTTTTTAATGTTTTTCATTTATGTTGTGTTTCATTACATATTTGCAATGACTTGTGTGATTTTCATCATTTAACAGTCTGCTTCAGAAATATAGCACAACTACTTCAGTGAACTCATAGGTTTCAGTTAATTGGCGGTCCAGGTTGTAATATTACTCTTGTCATTGTGAGCTGGGATAGGATCCCTCTGAGGGTATGTCACCAAAGGCAAAAATGGCAGCATTTAGCAGTGCAGCAGCAAATGATCATTTTTATATATGAACATATTTATTATATTTTATGAATTCATAGAGTTTCTGGCTTTGTCTACATTTTTGATTGGACCTGTGAAAGAGTGTGAAAGCATGAGCAACACATGCTGCATCTTTAATCAAACAATCCAAACACAACACAGTGCTTCATGATGTCTTTTACACAGATCACAAGTGATTGTCACTTGTTGATAAATGTACATGTTCCTATAGGTCTCACCAAAGTCTGATGTTTGTTTTGATTGTTGTGTCAAAATGAGGAAAATATCTCGGATTACAAAATGCAGCTTGTTGTAGCAAATTTGGTGAATTGTGCTGCTGCATAGTTACAGTACAGATACAGACGAGAAACAAAGAGAGAGGAGTACGACATGCGACAGAGGTCTAAGTCTTCAAGTTTTAAAAAGTATTTCTTGCCTGTGGGTGCTGCACATCTAAATTAGACTAAATCACAGTGACAGTAATTTACTGTTTTTCATCTTTGTTCTAAATTAAACAGCAAACAGACCAAAGGCTGGACTGAGTGCTGGTGACAGAGACATTCCAGTAGGGGGCAGTGTGACCCTGACCTGCTCTGTGAAGACATCATCACCTGGTTGGAAGTACTTCTGGTACAGAGGAGAGAAAACCTCTGAACCCCTGAACACACAAGATGTTTTACTCTCAACTGGACAATTCAGTGTCTCACAGGAAGGAGTCTACTGGTGCAGAGGAGGAAGAGGAGAGCCAGTTTACTACACAGAGTACAGTGATTCAATCAGAATCAACAAAAATGGTGAGTTTGGCATTTGTTTTTAAAACAATTATCATTCATTATTTTGCATTCATAATTATTAATTGATAAAAAGACTAATGACACTATGCTTTGATGTAGATTTATTGTTTTGTCTTTTTTGTTTCCTGACTGTGAATTCTTGAACATGAACAGTTGTAAACAAGGCTGCTGTGACTCTGCAACCAAACTGGTCTGAAATCTTCAGCGGAGAGACGATCACTCTCAGATGTGAGATCAAGAATGGAGGAGACACTGAGTGGGAGTATGAATGGAAAACAACCAGCTCAAGAAAACCTTCAAATGAAAATGAAGTCAGTATTAGATCTGTTTCTGGATCTCACAGTGGAGACTACAGGTGTAAGGGCAGAAAGAAAAATAAACAGTCAACAGACTGGAGTGATCCCATCAAACTGACAGTATCAGACAGTGAGTCACAACACATTTCATTCAAAGTGAATATTATACAGTTCAAAGGCTGTTTTTGGTTCATATATATTTTAATGTAAATATTCACTTGTATGTTCTGATTGTGCTGGATATATTTGATCCTCTATCATTACATGTTTTTATTCTGAAAAATCACTTTTCAACAGAACTCTTTCCTGTCCTAACTGTGTCTCCATTGTGGCTGAATGCTGGAGACTCAGTAACTCTGAACTGTGAGGTTGAACATCCATCTGCAGGATGGAGGTTCTACTGGTATAAGTCTGTTCCCAAACTACCAGGCAACTCCTACAGCTTTGAGCTGCTACCTGGCAGCAGCAATGGGACTGAACAGGATTCCTACATCGTTGATGGACAGACTGGCACAGCACGATATGTGTGCAGAGCTGGAAGAGGAGACTCAGTGTATTACACTGAGTACAGTGAACCTAAGCTTGTCTGGTCTAGAGGTCAGTTTGTTTCATTCTGTCCTTAATGCATCTTCTGTCTGTGACCAACATACAGTATCTTGAAACGTAAAACTTACTTTGACAAATAACTACCAAGCCAAACTTTCTGCTTTTCACCTTACTAAGTTTAATACAGTTTAATTAAAACACCCCACGTTGTTACAATGTTTACATAAATCGTCAGTTATAAGAAAAAGAAAAGCAAATGAATATTTGCATTGTGACATATTTAAACTTTAGATCACTGTGCTCTGTTTGACCCCTTATTACATGTTGTTTTTCAGATTTTCATTCATCAGCGTCTCTCACAGTGAGTCCTGACAGAGTGCAACACTTCACCTCTGACTCTGTCTCACTGAACTGTGAGGGAAACTCTACTAAGTGGAGAGTGATGAGACATTATGAAAACCGCTACCTGTCATACTGCTCTTCCTGGGGGACAATGACTGGATCCACATGCAACATGTACACTTCCTGGCAGCGTGATGGAGTGTTCTGGTGTGAGTCTGGATCAGGAGAGTTCAGCAACGCAGTCAACATCTCTGTACAATGTATGGTTTCATTACACTTTTTTTTTCTTTTATAAATTATTTTAAACATCCTATTATGTGTTTCAATACATATCACATATTGTAGACATCGACATTGAGGAGCAGCCATTTACTGCTGCATGGTATCTTAAGTACAGTAATTGTAGTTAACATTAACCAACTTTTCTATAGATTTAACCAAAGTGGGTTCATCCTATTTTATAACAAGTTACACAAGTTATCACTTGTTTTTAGTATTTCAAGTTTAGTTTTCATCCACTCATCACGATCATGATTATGTCATTGATGTCCCTAAAGATTATTAAACAAAAAATAATCAGGTGGAAAATCTGAAGTCCTCTGCACAGCAGTATAATTCATCCATCCATCCATTATCTGTAACCGCTTATCCTCGCGGTATAATTCAAACTCAGGTAATGTCAAAGAATCAAAGTTGAAGAATCAATGATTTGCACTTCGGAAAGCTCAGCGCTCAAACAACTTTTTGGTATTTTTTAAACAACTGAAAATTCATACTTGACAATTTTAATTAAATTAATTTTAATTTTATTTTAACACGTCCAATATTTTTAGGATGTGGCAAGCTTACTGGTATTTTTAAGGCACTAGTAGTAGTAATAATAATACAGATTAAAATCTATAAATAGACAAATAAGTGTAGTAAAAAGTAAAAGCCAGACTGAAGCTTTTTTTTTTTTAAATATAAACATTTTCTGCTGCCCTCATGTCTTCAAGGAGCTATTCCACAGATGTAGACCACAGTAATAAAAACATAAAAATAAACAAAAGGGCAATAAACCCAGTGAAATAAAAACGTGTGATGACTGTGTGATCTATTCTCATCATTCTACGTCCACTCATTCTGAAGTTTGTCAACCAGCTGATCTCTGACTAAACCTCATATTCTTTGACTGTTCCTACAGATAAAAACATAATCCTGGAGAGCCCTGTCCATCCTGTGACTGAGGGAGATCCTGTTAGTCTGAGCTGCAAACTGAGAACTGGCATATTTGATTCCAATGTGTTTTTCTATCGTAATGATGAACTCATTCAAAATGATACCAGAAAGGAGCTAAATATCTCTGCAGTGTCAAAGTCAGATGAGGGCTTCTACAAGTGTCAGTACTCAGGAAAAGAGTCACCACAGAGTTGGATGTCAGTTAAGGGTGAGTAGGATTAAAACAACTGCTGCATTTTCTTTGGCGTAAACTGTGTTTCTGTGTGAGAAAGAAACTGAACTGAATTTGAAGTAGCATTAGTTTTAGACGACTTCACCTGTTGGATTCAGTAAAAAGAACGTTTCCTTTTGAGCTGAAGAAAATCTGCATTTTTGGTTGTGACAGTCATCATTTATTGTGATTGGCTGTTTTCACTCTGTAGCCAGAAATGTTTGCATTTATATTGTAAGGATTTTTTTTTTGTATGTGTGTTGTTTATACCTCTTAATTTGTAAATGTATGTGTATGTTTTTCTTTACTATGACTTGATGTGACACAAAATTGTACTTTAGGGTAAGTAGGTAAAATCATTTTTAAACAAGTTCTATTTAAATTTATTAACACTTATTATTCATCACAGCAGTGTCCAGGCCTGAAAGCTCTTCATTTTACGTCGGGTTGATTATTGGTCTGGTTTGTGGAATCGTACTTCTTCTTCTTCTGTTCCTTTTGTATCGCCACAGATCGTCTATCAGTAAGAGCTTCTTCTTGTATTATTAGATGTTTTATGCTTTAAATATTCAAATGTGCAAGTATAACAACTTAAATTATAATCGTTGTAACAACCAATGTCTTTTCCACAGATTTGTGCGTCATCAGGTTGGTTCAACACTCTCTTCTCTTGTTTTGAACATAATAGCAAAACATTCAATGTTCCTATTGAAATGTGTTGTATTTGTTTCATGTAGGCAAAGTCAGTCTGAGAGAACCAATCAGCGCTCTGACACAAATCAAGTGGTTAACCAGAATGAGGCTCAAGGTGGAGTATACTCCACTTTTCTCCATGGTGAGCACTGACACTTATCTTGATTTTATCTATTCACACTTTACTCCATCACTTTAGCCAAAACTGAAATACCTCATCAGAGGTACATATTCCCCCAGATGAGGTGTCAGAATGACTTTGGTGATTCCCAGGCTTCTCCTTTAGGGTGGCCATGAGGTTAGCATAAATGTTTTACCAACCATAGAATGGAGTGCCATGGATTTTTGTACAGATCTTGAGAGGATTAATCTCTGAGTTTGGTGTTAGGTGTTAGGTTTAATAATTGTTCTGAGCCTATTGCAGTGGGAATTAGAAAATGGGACTGATTATGAATGATTTATATAAAATATAAATACATTTTTATAAATAAAATTCTGTAAATTTCAGATGCAGATGGATCTCAAGATGTCACATACTCTGTCATTGAACTTAAAAACATCAGAAAAAACTGTGAGTACTCCAAACACATACAATAAATGGATAATAGTTTAGAGATGTCTTGGAGGATTGCAGGATTGATTCTTCTGATTTCCTTTACAGGGAAGCAACATGAACAAGAGGAGACCTCTGTTTACTCCAATGTAAAGATACAAAGTGCAGGTACAGATTAGTTGCAACAGTCATGTTCAAAATGTGCATTGAATATATCAGTCCATCCATTCATTCATCCAGCTGTACAGTACTCAGTATGTCTGATGAGTAAACAAATCCTGAGAACTGCCTTCTGTTTTAGACGACAATCAGATATATGCGCAAGTAAACCACCACAATAAAGGCAAAGCCAGCAAGAACAAAGGTAAGTCTGCATTGTTTAGCATTCTGGAAAGTATATAATGTGTTTAATGGGTCTGAGCAGTGTGGGTATAATTTTTGCAAAAAATTATAATCTGGACCCATCCCTTCCCAAAAACTATAGGCCTATCAAAGCTGAAATGACATAACTTCTAATAAGTCATTGCACAATTTTGGTGCTTCTGCTCTTAGCCAACTTTTCATAGTGTGGATATCTCCAAGGTTCTGTCTTGGGTTTTTTAATCATTTGTTTTATATAACGCTTCCATTGGGTCATATCATTTCAAAATTTAAAGGCATCTCATATCACTGTATGCTGATGATATTCAATTGTATGTGTCTTGTAGGCCTAATAAGTCTGAGTTGTAAGTTGCTAAGTTGTCTGTATTCCATTAATGTCTGTATGGCTAACAACCTTTTGCAGTCAAACACAATTAGGTTCACATCATTGCATCTGATTCCATGGCTCCAAAGCTTGCTCAGTACATCGGAATCCCTTTTTAGTGATCTTAGAAATCTTATTGTATCTTATTGTTTTTCAGTCTATGCAAATTGCACAACTTATAGAATTACGTACTCATTCGTGTTTCTTGAGAAGTATTGCCAAACTTAGGGCTGTTGTATCACGACCTGAACAAATGATTATTCATGCTTTTTCATTATCAGCTGTAGCAAGACTAGTAACCAAGTTGAGAAGAACAACTTGCATCACACCCATATTTTTTGCTTTTCACTGGCTTCCCAAGTTTAGGATTCTTCTTAAGGTTCTGATTGAGCAGGCACCAGAATACATCCCTTGCTCAGATAATACTGTCATTCTTGGTTTTTTATTGAGTTCACAGTTCAGTACATTATCTTAATTAAATATGACATGATATGACATGGCAATTGTTTAAAACTAAACATCTCTCCATTCATAGGAAAACCACGTGCTGCAACTGATGAAACAGTTTATTCTGAAGTTAAAACAGGAACAGCTCTTGGTAATAATATATGATAAAAAATATATGATGTTCAGACTGTAGAGTCTGCAGCATCCTTGATCTTGAATAACCCTCTATCTGTTTGTGTGTGTCTGTGTGTGTGTTTCTTCCAGGTCTGTAAAGAGAGCTTGTATCACCAAAGAAAAATGTTTGTGTGCATGTTTGTTATCCAAATATCAGACATGAATGAAATGCTATGGATTTAAATACTGCCTGTTTTAGCACAATGCATACGATTTTTATTTAAAATTATTTGAAGATTTTTAGCATCTATGCACTTAATATACAAAAACAGTTTGATGCAGTTATGAGCTTTAGCCAGGTGGTAGCACAGCTTTAAAGTCAGCATTTGTTGTAGTGTTAGAGGATAATTTCAGTCATTTCAATTCAGTAGTTGCTTTTTTAACTGGACAGGACAAACTGTGACAGACCACAGTGGGAATTTTCATGTCACTTAATGTCAGTGTATATTTTTACATTTTAGTTTTGTTTTTGTTTTTTCTTTCTGTATTTTGTCATGGTGTTTCATATTTGGAAATCTATTTCCACTTCCTAAATTCAGTATAGCAGCTATAACACAAATAAATAATAACAGTACAAACATTTAAAAAGTGTTCAGACTTTTTCATTTTTTTCACATTTTGTTATGTTGCAGCCTTATACTAAAATCCTTTAAATTCCTTTTTTACCTCATCAATCTTCATTCAATACCCCATAATGACAAAGTGAAAGTTTTGCCAAATGTATTAAAAAGAACAAATTTAAATATCACATTGACAGACGTATTCAGACTCTGCTAAGACACATGAAATTTAGTTCAGGTGCCTTGTGTTTCTCTTACTAAAATCTCAGAGACAAAGGTAAGTAAAAACCTAAATAAACCTCGTGGTATCTCATGAAAATCTGGGAGAAAATGTGCCCATGTTCAGGTCCGCAACATCATCATGTTTCAGTTGCAGTATAGTTTAGTTATACATTACAGTTATTTTATATCTATATTCAAGCCGCATTGTCATTGTATCAACATCTGCACTCTGTGAAGTCAAGGACTCAGATCAAACCAAGTCACGTCAACAGTTTTTATTTTTAGTACAACTCTGGAGAGCTACATACAATAATAAATACTAAATAAAATAAGACCAATCAGAGACAGTTAGAATGTCCCTTTCGCTGAGTAGCAGTGTAGAAACAGAAAATGTCAGAAATGAGTCACCAGTCAAAATCTCTGCCAAAACTGGATAAATTCAGTGATATGTTTCTGGCTCTGGGTCCGGACAGGACAGAGTCTGGGTCGGCCTATTAGAGACGTGTGCTGTATGTCTTTATCTCAGATGCTAAACATTTTATTCTTTAGAACAAACCCCACAGAATCACAGCTACTACTAATGAAACTGGCAAGTTGGGTGAGGGGGCAGGGCTTTGACTCTCTTTACATTCACTTCCCTTCACGAGAACACTTCTTGAATTCAGTCACTTCCTTTGAGTGAAGTCATGACCAAACATGTGACATTCACTATTTATGCAGCGCACAATGGCACCAATCATTACCGCAGTAATGCACGGGACAATCGCATCAATCTCAGGTAGGAAGCTGACATGTCTGTCTCTCTGCAGTCTCATAAATCATGTGACGGTTACAGTATATTTGTAAGTTTTAGAAAATCTGTATTTCTCAATTGTGTTGCAATGCAGATTTGCATTGAGATTAACTCCCATCTGGTGGCTTAAAAGTATGCTGTACATGATGCATGAGGCGAATTAGTCCTTTGTAGTGTTGTTTTATTAATGAAATTCACTTGACTGACATTCTTAATGCAGTAAGTTGGCCATAGAAGAGTCCATAGAAAGTAAAACTAAGCAATGTGAACATCTAATGTTTTTCTACATTGTGATTTTTACTCTGTATCTCTTTAATTTGGTTCTTTCTTATAGATAAATTAGATATTAATCTGTGAGCCAGCACCCTACTTCCTCCTTCCACCCAGTGTGTGTTTTCCTTAAGACAATATGATTCTACCATTAAATAAACCATGCATGTTTGTGTAAGAGTGTCAGAGACACATACAGAATGTTCTGTACATGCAAGCAAGGATACATACACGTCACACATCACAATGCAGGCACTATAGTTGGAAAAAAACGCGGAAATTTAAGTATTACATGCACAACATTACAGTATGTCAGGATGAGATGATATGCTTAGTAGTCATATTTTTTATGTGCGAGCAATATGCTGTAGTCAAATCATTTGTGAGCATCGTGGAAAAAGGAAGGAAACACAGGCAGGCTAATATTTCTTTTTTTTCCCAACACAAAGTAGAAGTGATTCTGTAGAGCGGTGGCTCAGTACTGACTGACGATGGGACACACTTTTCTCTGTGCGCTGGGGATATTCTGTGAGTGACTCTTTGTTTAAATCATAGTTTACATCTATTAAATAGTTGCTATAAAAAAACATCTGAAGTTATATATATGTGATCATATTTGTCAGTTTGATGTGACTGATAAAGTTTCACACTTTGTTTCAGCACTGAGTATACTTTTCTACTGTGGATGTGCGCAAGGTAATTATAGTAATTATACAGTTGTGTGTTCTTTACTTTTACATATTCTCTTGAGATGATTTTAAATCATTATTGCTCAGTGGACCTTGATGTGAGTCCAAAGTTCCAATCTAGCATATTTAAGCTGTAAGGAGGTGACTTTACAAAAATGGTTAAACATAAAGCATGCATGTACAGAATCAGCAATGTAATACATAGTGTCATCAGCATAAAGATGGACCTGGCAGCCCTTCAGTGAAGAGCCACTGTTATTAATATAAAAGGTGAAGAGGCTAGGACCTAAAATTGAACCCTGCTAGATGCTTTTTGTTCCTGGCAAGAACTCAAGAGTAGACACCCTGACTTCCTGTACTGAAGTCTCTCAGACAAGTCATTTTGAAACCAACCACAACCGTTTTCATTAATGCCAAGTCTGGCTTTGTGCAAGCAACGATCTGCTGTTTTAAATTAAAGGATTCCAGGATCATTTGGAAATTGCAATGCTTCTAATACATCACTAGGAGAGAGGGCCTTAAAGAGAAACTGATGAGTAATCCTTTTTAAATCAGAAAAGTTCCTACTGAGAGGCTAAGAAAACTTCTTTCTGTTCAGATATCACTCACCATCTGTAGGATAGGGTAAAGTAGTGGGTTTGTTTGAGTTTACTGCTTTTCACAATTTTGGAGGATTTTAAATTGGAGCTAGTAATTCATGTTAAATCATAATTAGGTTGGCTATTCTCACAGATGATGTGCATTTATTTCTAATCTATCTAAATGATGACTCTTACTGTATCATTCTTGCGTCTCTTTTCTTTATAATTTATCATTTTACACTGCACATCCTGTGTTGGTTTCTAGATTTTGTGCTGACCGTTGAGCCAAACTGGTCCACTTTGTTTACCGGAGAGTCGGTGACACTCATATGTGACATGAGGGAAGAAGAAGGCACTGACTGGCATTACACAATTTTGAAGGATGGTCAAGAATATTTCTACACCGCCCCGAAAATGAGCTATACATTACCACTTTTAACTACGGGATATAGCGGTGAATACCAGTGCTTTGGTCGTCACAAGAGCCGAGCATATTACCAGAAAAGAAGTAATAAAGTCTCTCTAACTGTATCAGGTAAGTGTTTAAGTTTTACCACCATGACCAAGTTTACTAAAAGTACTTATTTATAAGCTATGTTGTAAGCTATGTTGATATAATCGCCCTGTTTTGGCAATATGCTATTATAATATATAAATGAATGTACATAAATTGAGCATGGGTGGACGAACAGTAACAGTTTAAGTAATGAGTAACTCATGATTTGTTTTGTGCTGTTCACTGGTTGGTACAGACTTAATCAGGATCAGCATTTGAGTAAAGTGGTCACGTTTTCAGTGGTAGTTACTCCTGATAGATGTGTGCATGTGACAGCTTACACACACACACACACACATTATAAACAAACTTTATTATCATGATTTCAACAAAACTATACTCATTGCATGATGAGATACCTCAGTGGTCAATGTGTATTTGATGCTCCGTTATGAGCCTGTAACAGTAAAAACACCGTTGGCATACTGACGTTACCACTTGAAGCTAAAATTCCAATGGCAATGGGTCAGTATGATTAATTTACAGATATTCATGAACTAATCATTACCTAATGTTTTATTAATATAGGTTCTCCTAGTCTGTATACTTAGTACTTATTAACCATTCATCAATTATTAAGTTGTTCCTGATTTGTTCCTAGCACTCTAATAGTTAATTCCCAAGTTCCCTACTCAAAATTCTGTGTCCGTTATTGTGTGTTACTACGATGTGATAAGTTTGTTTCATTAAGCTGACATAATAAACAAAGTAATGACCTTTGTTACACAGCCAATGATGTGATTCTGGAAAATCCTGCATCCACTTTGTATGAGGGCGAATCAGTGACTCTCCGCTGTAGGCATCGGACTCAGACAAAAAAGAGGAACGCTTCCTTCTACAAAGACGGATCACTTATTGAAATGGACACAAACAAACAGTGGCAGATAATATCAGAAAATGCAGTCAAAATTACCATTCAACCACTGTCAGATGGGAGCTCTTACATGTGTAAATTTGATGAAGACAAGGAATCGCAACCAATAAAACTGAAAATGGAAGGTAAGTGACTTTTCATACCAAAATCTCAAAATTCAGGGACATTTTTGTGTGTTTGTAAACTCCATGGTTAGGTCAATTTAACCACCAATTCCAAGGAGACATTTTAATCTTTGTTCTTAATTAAACAGCAAACAGACCAAAAACTGAACTGAGAATAGACAACAGAGAAATTCCAGTAAGAGGCAGTGTGACCCTGACCTGCTCTGTGAAGACATCATCATCTGGTTGGAAGTACTTCTGGTACAGAGGAGAAAATACCTCTGAGCCCCTGACCACACAAGATGTTGTCTTCCTCTCAAATGAAACAATCCGTGTTTCAAAGGGAGGAGTCTACAGGTGCAGAGGAGGAAGAGGAAACCCAGTTTACTACACTGAGTACAGTCATCCAATTGGTAATTTTAGATTATTCTTTACATTATACATTACAAAAAAATAGTTTTCTTTTCATTTATATACTTGCCTACTGACTAACTAATCTTATTATTTTGTGGTTTTTTGAGCAGCCACGAACAGGCCTGTTGTGACTTTGCAACCCAGCTGGCCGAAGATATACTATGGAGAGATGATCACTCTTAGATGTGAAATTGAGAACGGAGAAGACACTGAGTGGAAATATGAATGGTCAATGTCCAGCTTTTACACACATAAAAAGCAAAATGAAAATATGATCAGGTTTGCTCAGACATCACAAACTGGACAATACATGTGTTTGGGAAGAACAGAAAGTGAAATGTTGATAACACAGTGGAGTGACACTTTCATATTGACACTAACTGAGAGTAAGTCATATGTCAGTCATCATTTTTATTTTTCTGAATGTAAAAACAAATGTTTGAAATGCTATTTTTGTCAGATTATCTTCACATCTAAGCAGTCCATGTAATCCACCAAGAGTACAACATAACATTTATGAAAATCACTTTTCAACAGAAAAACCCAAGTCTGTCCTCACTGTGTCTCCATTGTGGCTGAATGCTGGAGACTCAGTTACTCTGAACTGTGAGGTTGAACATCCATCTGCAGGATGGAGGTTCTACTGGTATAAGGCTGTTCCCAAACTACAAAACAATGTCTACAGCTTGGAGCTGCTACCTGGCAGCAGCAATGGGACTGAACAGGATTCCTACATCGTTCATGGACAGACTGGCACAGCAGGATATGTGTGCAGAGCTGGAAGAGGAGACTCAGTGTATTACACTCAGTACAATCAACCTAAGTTTGTCTGGTCTGGAGGTCAGTTTGTTTCCCTCTGTTCTTCTCTCAAGAAGCATTTTGCTGATGATGACTTTTGCTTATGTTGAATAACTGGCTGTGTGGGGTGTGGTTTAGCTCAGCTGGTAGAGCATCCCTCCCATGCTCAGTCCTTGCTGCGGCAGCCCAGGGTTCGAATCTAACCTGTGGCTATTTCACGCATGTCATTCCCCATCTCTCCCTCCCCACATTCCTGTCACTCTTCAAGCTGTCTCTCAAATAAAGCTCAAAAAGGCCCGAAAAATCTTATCTAAATAATAATAATAATAATAATTGGGTAGTGTACATTCATAATTCCCCAAATGAAGAAATTAATTGACTGTGACCTCTATAATCTCTGGCTCCCTTTAACTTTTAGCATGAAAAACACAGAAAAGAGAGATTTGAGATGTTTCCTGAAACTTAACTCTTCTTTGCAATAATTATTTTTCACTTTGAATTCTTACTCATACTACCTGAACTTATTGTTTTTACTTGCACAACAGGCATTGCATATAAAGACACTCAGTTAGTTAGTGGTCAGGTAGATGTGCCAACAAACAAAATCAAATTCAGGAAATAAAAAACAAAGTAGTCCCCAGGCAAAATGGAAAGATGAACCGTTATCTAAAGAACTGAGACAACTCAGAAAAAAACGAGGAAAACACTGACTGTACATAGAGAAAAAGGAATATTTGCATTGTGACATTTTTAAACTTAAGATCACTGTGCTCTGTTTGACCCCTTATTACATCTTGTTTTTCAGATTTTCATTCATCAACGTCTCTCACAGTGAGTCCTGACAGAGTGCAACACTTCACCTCTGACTCTGTCTCACTGAACTGTGAGGGAAACTCTACTAATTGGAGAGTGATGAGGTTTACTGGGAACAGCTATCCATTACAATGTTCTTTCTGGGGAACAATGACTGGATCCACATGCAACATACACACTTCCTTGCAGTGTGATGCAGTGTACTGGTGTGAGTCTGCATCAGGAGAGTTCAGCAACGCAGTCAACATCTCTATACAGTGTATGGTTTCATTACACTTACTTTTTTTTTTCCAAATATATTTTAAAGATCACATTATGTGATTCCACTTACACCAACCGGCCACTTCATTGGGGTACATTTGTACAATCCATTGTGATCCAATACAACAACTCTGCCATAAATTCTGCTTTCATTAAGCTTAAATGTTTTTCACAGGTTTTGTTGACATCGTGAGACAGGTGCCTACTCTATATTAGGTACAATAGCTATAATATTAAAAACTTCTTTCAGTACAATGTACTGTTCAACTTTACTGCAAACTACACAAACTTCATAAAAGAACAATTTATGACAGGTTTATGGATTATCTATTCTCTGCAAGTTTCTATGTTATTGATCACCATTAAAGTACATGGTAGAATCTTTAAGACATTATTTGTTGAAGTTTACTTTTACAGTAAGCCATAAGTTGGATGGACACTTTTTATGATCACTCTGTAGAACAGATCAGCGTTGTGTGATCTATTCTCATCATTCTACGTCCACGCATTCTGAAGTTTGTCAACCAGCTGATCTCTGACTAAACCTCATATTCTTTGACTGTTCCTACAGATAAAAACATTATCCTGGTGAGCCCTGTCCGTCCTGTGACTGAGGGAGATCCTGTTAGTCTGAGCTGCAAACTGAGAACTGGAATATTTGATTCCAATGTGTTTTTCTATCGAAATGATGAACTCATTCAAAATGATACCAGAAAGGAGCTAAATATCTCTGCAGTGTCAAAGTCAGATGAGGGCTTCTACAAGTGTCAGTACTCAGGGAAAGAGTCATCACAGAGTTGGATGTCAGTTAAGGGTGAGTAGGATTCAAACAACTGCTACATTTTTATCCTTAAAACATACTGCACTGTAAATACTGCTTCATCAATTAGATGTGAATAGTTAAAAAACTATCTTTACATAAGCCCGTAATCTGTCATAAGTAGTATAAACCCAAAGTAAAGAGATGATGTGGTCTTTTGATTTCAATAAATTGATTTTTTTTAAAAGACAGACATAACTAGATCATATTGGTGATTTGTAAACACTCTGAATTCCTACTTTGTCTCTTTTTTGTCTGTCAGTCACATTAAATATGTAAATGTCAGTGTTAATTTAGATTTTTAAGTTTCATTGTTACTATGGCTTGACGTTTAGAGCTATATCAGTTTATTAACTTTTGTTACTGATTATTTATTACAGCAGTGTCCAGGCCTGAAAGCTCTTCATTTCCTGTCCTGTTGATTCTTGGACTGGTTTGTGGAATTGTACTTCTTTTTCTTCTTCTGCTCCTTTTGTATCACTTTAGACCATTCAGAGGTGAGACCATTTTCTTATATTTATCTATTGTAGGTGTTTTATATTTTAAAGTATAACAATTTACCATACAAAACCAAGTAACAACACGTGTATTTTTTTTCACAGATTCATGCTTCAGGTTGGTGCCACATCCTTTTCTCTCATTTTCAACATAACAACAGTATTTTACATGCTCCTATTTAAATTTTATTTGTTTCATGCAGGCAAATAAAGTCTGAGAACACCAATCAGGACACTGACACAAATCATCCAGTCAACCAGAATGAGGCTCAACATGATGAATACTCCTCTCCCTTCCATGGTAAGACTTTATTTATAGAATTGTGTTTATATTGGAGTGAATCGACTTTTTGACTTTGAAGCCCATGGCATGCACACTCGACCACTTACCTAACTTGTAAGTTTTTAACTGCCATGGTTTAATCACTTCTCAAAAAGAGTAACTTAGATTCTTTAGATTTTATTAAATACTGATGATTTATATCTCCCTTTCTTATTTAAGATTTTCGAAAGAGTTGTTTTATGCAGATCAGTACTTTTATTAAAATCATTAAAACAGTCTCATTATTGAAGAGGCAAATTTACTTTACTTACTTACCCTGTAAGAGGATGAATCTCAAATACTTACTTACTTGTTAACGTGTAAAGCATGATTACAGGTGATTTATTAAAAAAATCTAAAAACATGTATATTTCAGATTCGGGTGGATCTCAGGATGTCACATATTCTTTGATTGAGCTAAAAAACAGAAAAAAAGGTAAGGATTTCAAATATGTGTAATTGTTTAGAAATGCCTTGAACTGCAGGATTCATCTATCCGATTTGCTTCACAGAGAAGGAACATGAACCAGAGGAGAGCTCTGTTTATGCCAATGTGAAGACAGGAACTGAAGGTACAGTCAGTTACAACAGTCATGTGATGAAATATGTCATATTATTACACAGGAGGTCATTATGGGTCAGCATGCAGTTTAGTTAATGTCAGCTAATGTCACCTTGGGTAGCTGCTACATTTTACCATTAGCTTTCGCCAGAAAAACTGACAAATACACATATTTTGGGCCCTTTTAGACTAGTGGGTGTTCCTAAGTTTGTCTGTTTCATAGACAGTATATGATTATTATTATATGTTATTTCCAATGTATTTTTCATCTTACAGATAGAGCTGTATGATTTTGTTCAAAAGACAAAACAAAAAAAAGAGGTGTCATTGTGATGATAACTAATTTAGTTATATTTTTACGTCAATATCTAATGCCACTTAACTAAAAACACAAGGACATCCCAAACATCTTTTATGTTCATTCTGTCAGTCCGTACATTCGTTAATCTAGCTGTACAGTACTCTACGTGTCTGCCGAGAAAACAAATTTTGAGATCTGCCTTGTGTTTTAGACGATAATCTGATGTATGCGCAAGTAAACTGCCACAACAAAGGCAAAGCCAGCAAAAACAAAGGTAAGTAAAGTCTGCATTACCCAGCAGGTTGGACAGTATGTAATGTGTTTTTTTTTATAGCATAGCTGTTTGTAATTACTTTTTTTCCCATCTGTTTTGAGTATTGTTTTGTTTTGTTTGTTTTGTTTATGAATTGCTTCCTTGAACCATCAGTTCAGTACATTTTGACATTACTGTAAATTGTTTAAAACGAATCATCTTTCCATTCATAGGAAAATCACGTCCTGCAGCAACTGATGAAACTGTTTATTCTGAAGTTAAAGTAGGATCAGCTCTTGGTAATAACATGATATAAAAATCCGATGTACACACTGTACTGTAATGACTCATTTAAAAGTCAGAATAACGTGTCAGCATCTTTAAATGTTGAATAACCCTCATTCTGTTTCTTTCAGGTCTGTAAAGAAAGCAGTATCAACAAAGCAAAATGAATGACAGCAGTTCATTAAATAATTGTTCCTGCTTTGCTTGCACGTTTGTTATCCAAAATGTCAGACCTACTCAGGAGTATTTTTTTTTTATTCTCTAGTTTTTATTATTATGTTGTATGATGTTTTTGTTGTAGTACCCATGTGATAGCAGCTAATGTGTATTTTATTTACTACTGAACAGATTTGATATTTTTTGTACTTATGCATTAGTAAACTATTTTTCCAGCAATAAGGTGTCAGTTGAGTTTTTATTGCTTTTTTGGCTGGACAGCCAAACTAGAGGACATCCCACAGAACAGCCTTCTTCTGACAATATCAAGCTTGACAAAAGCAGACTGGTATTCATGGACTCTTTCTTTTGTAAAAAAAAACAACAAAAAAAACACAGCGATAGTCAGTATTATGTAACACACTATGTAACCACAACATCCACAATTTGATTCCAGCAGAAAATGTTTGTGTCAGCCCTTTCACTCTGCTCATGTTTCTTGTCAGTCTGGATTGTAACAATAATGTTTAATATTTTTAGTAATGTGTAAGGTGTGCTGTCATTGATATGAGTGCGTTCTAAATGTCTAGTTGACCGATCAGATTGCTTAGTCTGAAGTTGTTCAATAGTTTTTTTTATGTCTTTGTTCTAAACAAAACAGAATTGAAAGCAAAAACTAACAACCATTCCAGCAGGGGGCAATGTAATCCTGACCTGCACTGTGACACAATCATCTGGCTGGAAATACTACTGGTAATAATAATACTGGTAATAATACTGGCTGTTTGGGCATATGAATGAAAATCAAACCTCCAAACTAACGTCAAAGCTTGTTTACTGCTTATACATTCTGCAGTGGACACTACAGCTGTAGGGCCATAAAAACAGTTGAACATATCCAAGACAGAGTGGAGTGATGCCTTTGAATTTACAGTAGTTAACTGTAAGTGACACTCAGAATGAAATCAGCGAAAAGGTCTGGACAAAAACAGCTAGTACAGAAAATATGGAACTTAAAATAAAGGCAAAAAGAATTAATCTTATACATAATATTATTATCATATATATAGGTATAAGTAAACACGAAGATCCAGAGGACAGCTCTGACTATCTTAATGTGGAATGAACCCCACATAAATGCTTTATTTGTGTAAAAAAAACAACAACTGGGACAACTGGTCAATACTGGCCCTGCACACACTCCATCAAGATGTATTTGTTGCTACTTTTCCAGATTCCTGCAATGAAGTATTCATAAAAAAAACCCAAGCTTCATCTGTGTCTCAACATGTTCTTTCCGTACAGTCTAGTCACGCAGATTGTGAAACAATGTTGTGAACATGCCACAAAAACTACATGTAGCAACCACAGCATTCTTGCAAAGCATAGTGTGTACATGTATTGATGTCAGCGCTGTCTAAATTTATCACAGTAACATATCTCTGTATGCGAAAGGGGAACTGACAAGATGAATTGTGCACACTCACGATGGCCAGTGGTGGCTTGGCTTGTTGCTTCCCTAGCTGTTTTTCACCAGAGCAAACATCAGAGAAACAGCTTGTTTCAGGGTTTACTTTTTTATGAGCATCCAATCTTGTCTTTTTGCAATCTCAATCAAAAACAGTTTGGGAAAAGTTAAGATAACTGTTGATTTCTACAACAGAGTAATCTTGTTGATATAATTTGTTCATTTTATGGTGTATCAAGTACATTGTACAATATTATGTAAAATGTCAATCAAGCCCTTATATATACACATTTATTATGATTTGGTTCCAGGTTCATGAAGATAGTTGCATCATCGACATAGCAAAGGAGGCACGGATGACAACATTTCTATGTATAATCCATGTTCACGTTACAACTGCATGTGAAATGCTGTATGATATGTACAGATTTTGAAGAAACATATGCTGCCATATGCTTTTTTGGAAACTGGGTAGTACACAGTGCAGGGATCTTCTTGTGCTTGTTTTCATAGATGTGTTTGCTTGTCATTATTTCTGTCAGTGATGCAGGTCAGCCACAGGTACAGTACAGTTTGTTTTACAGTGTACGAATCACATACATGGCTTAAAGCTGAATTATGTAACTATTTACATGTTACAGCTGAGTGTTGTCTACTGTATGTTACTAACCAACAAACTCTTGGCATGAAAAGTCATTTTAACTATAAAATGTGCTGATTTTGCTTAGCTTGATTGAACTGGTGTGATTATATTATTACTTTACAAGCTTATAGCTCATTATAGCTTGTAAAGTCTTTCACTGTTGAACGGATTCAAAGGATATGTTGCTGTATTATCTTGCAGACAAGAAGTAAAACTGTTTTCTCACAGTATTTGTGAAATTCTAACCACTCTCTTCCTCTTTTTCTTTTTTTTACAGACACCACCAAAGATAGTTGCATTCAAAAAGCAAACCCACTCAAAAGCAAACCAACCAACCAAAAAATAATGCTGTAACATAACTACATAATATTTGGATTGTGCAGCTGTCCTGTATACAATAATTGTAATCTTGGTACTTTGACTTGTCTTTTCATCCAGGTTCATGTAACAGAAGAGAAGATCATTTTAAATAAGTCACAATGGGCCACAGGAAGCAGAGGACGAAATAGGACAAAGAAATGGGATGAGATGAGATTATTTTCCGCAGTGCAATTATGAAACATTCATAAAATAGAGAGTTTTACGTGGAAGCCTTTCAAACAGTTTAGAGCTAGTTACAGTTGGGGCAAGTCCACTATAAGCAGCATTGATTGTTTTTAATTGTCAAAAACAGAAATTTTTCACTTTAAATTTTGATTTTTCACTTTATTTCATCTGATATTTTCCATTATTTCTCTCATGATTTGAGCTACTGACTGAGTAGCTGTGTGCCATCCTCATTTTGTCTAAACCATGCGAAGACGTGTGCAAATATGTGGTCAAACCCAGTGTGGTGATGGGAGAAGGAAGCAGAAAGCTAAACTGAGAAAAAGAGTTTGTAGAAAGCGTATGCTTTCATATTTCTACGAAATGTAACTTCTTTTTTTCACAGTTCTCTGTTTCTCTTCCTCCACCAGTGTCAGTCTTTCAGTGCCTCAGCTCTGAATGTGGGAACACTTTGAGAATGGGGCACACTTTCTTCTGTATGCTGTCGTTTTTCCGTGAGTACATCAGTAACTTTGTTTGATTTGCACACATTAAGGAACTTTTTTTTCCTGTTTGATAGTTCAGCCAGTTTGATCATGTCTGGTCATGTATCCTCTCTTTTTTTAAAGTGCTGAATATACTCCTTGACTGTGGACATACTCGAGGTGATTGAACAATTTTCTGTTTCTGTTTATTCGTTTAAGATGAATCTCCATCTACGGAGAGTCTGCTCTGATCACATCCCTTTTCTTTGTTTTTGTTGATATATTTCCTTTTCTTTAGCAGCATACATTAGGATTAAGACTAATGTATAGTTTAAGTTTGTCATTGCCCCCAAGCAAACCGCCAAAATTTCTTTAACCCTAACTATGTACTGTGTATATTTGCGTTGGGTTCTAGATGCTGAGCTGACCTATAAACCGAACTCACCCTATTTATTTACCGGAGAGTCTGTTACCTTCACATGTGACATGAGAGAAGGAAATGACACCGACTGGCATTACAAATTCAACAGAAATGGTCAACAAATTGTCTCCTTCAGCACAAAAAACACACATTCGCTTAAACTGACGGCTGACTTGAGTGGTGACTATCAGTGCATTGGTCGTCACAACGGCTCAGAAAAAGATGAAAAAGAGAGCAACAGTGTTACCCTATACGTATCAGGTAAGATATCAAATTTATTGTCACTATTTGCTATTGCCTGTAGCATAGCCATGTTGAGATAATTACTACACTATCACAGGCATAATCAAGAAAAATAAAGTTAGGAATAAGAAAATCTATTTCTCTGTTCTTCTTTAGAGGCTATACCTCTAAACACTGCAACCATGAAATCTGAGATGTAGTTAAAGCCAGCTAGGCTGACAAAACCTTACCATCTGTGCAGGGTATTAATAACTGTGTGAGCCAGATCACAGAAAAATTTCTATCACACCGCGGCAGACAGATTTTGAATCAAACTAATTCAATAAAACTACTTAATACAAGACGAGCCACTGTAGAAACTTGGTTGGTTAACTCTCATGGCATTAACTCTTATTATGTGAATGCAGAATATGAACTGAGTTAATATTTGGCATAGGTCTTTACCACAAGGATACATCAAGCTCTTCACAGCAGAGCATGTATTGATACTGATGTAATGGTCGGCAGATATTAACAGTGTATAATTGCCTATCGTAGACATTTCGCTATCAGCGTATATGTTATCTGATATGCAGCTATAAGACTCTGTTGACAACAAGTATATAATGGAGAAACAATGCTTGTAATGAATTAGTGTTAGAATATTGTGACAAGCAGCACAGAGTAAGAGAGGAAAAGCAACTCTCAGCAATGTCAGCTAGAATTAGTTGACAATGTTAATTTAAATATTCTTTTAAAAAAAGTAATCTGAGTATCTTTGCATAGTCATATCAGTGCAAAGTCTATATTTTAAAAAGTTCTATTCTTCTACCTCAAAGATTCACTATATTGGTTGCCGTATCAGGAATCTGTGAATTTTTTTCCCCCCTTTTTAAATCAGCATCAATATCTGTCAGTCAGGCTCTGATCACAGTTTTCCCTGTATTGAAATGTACGTACATGTGAATGCTGGACTTGAGGTGGGGTGTAGGAAATGTTGCAGGTGATTGCAACAGTTGCAACATTAGCTTTTAGCTGAGTAGTGTAACAGGAGGCCGTCATGGCAACAAACCACTGTCAAGGGTGCACTGGACACAGTGCATGTTGCAGTGAGACTTTGTCAAGTGAGAGTTGCGCCCTAGGCGTCAGCTGAGAAAAAAGAGTAATGGGTTAATCTGTGCCGTAGTTTAGGAACTGTGCCCTCTGCCTGCACTGGCTGGTAGCCAGCAGCAGTATGCTTATATGGCTTTTGGCTTGTTTCTGAATATACAGGGACATCTTCTGGCCACAGGCAAGTCCTACAAGTCCATGTGCATGGATTATGAATCAGAAAGCAGATTCGTGTCGTGCAGGTTACACATGGCTCTTCTTTTTTGTTCAGCTGACCTTATGGGGGTTCTGTAATTAAAGTATACTGTGTGTATCCTATATGGGAAATATTCCAATTTTTTTTTTGCAGCAATGTAGCAAGCTAATAATTACTTTCAATAAATGTACTCATCATAAAAATATTTGAAAATACATGTTCTGTTCTGTATACTCTAAATCCAACAGCACACAAACCCAAGGTAACTCTGAGAGCAGACAGGACAGCTATACCAGTGGGTGGCAGTGTGACGCTGATTTGTTCTGTGGAAGGCTCGACTGGCTGGGAATATGCTTGGTTCAGACGTAGCTCAGACTTTCATAACATCATACACATGATAGATGGCGACAGCTCAATCATCAGTGTCTCACAAGAAGGCATGTACTATTGCTACGGAAGAAGAGGAAACCCGGTCTTCTTCACAGAACACAGTGATATGTTTCGCGTTGAGATGACTTGTGAGTTTAAATGCATCCATGATATTACTACCAGGATTAACACTGAACACTTTGATGTGTTTATTTTATGTTTCTGTTTGAATGTTAACAATGTTTCTTGGTGTGAAAAGTGTCCAACAGGACCTTTGTGACCCGGCAACAGAACTGGACTCGAATATACAGTGGCGAGACGATCAATGTCAGATGTGAGATCGAGGGAGGAGAAGACACTGAGTGGGAGTATGAATGGAGAACAACCAGCTCAAACACACCTCCAGCACACAGTGAATACAAAATCAAAAGTGCTTCCCACAGTGGATCCTACTGGTGTAAGGGTAGAAGAGACTTGTATTCCTCAACAGAGTGGAGTAAGGCCTTCTCACTCACAGTACTATGTAAGTCTGTTTGTCTTGCATCCATACCTACATGTTTTTTGTGTATTCATCTGTCCATCCATGAATAACATCACTGTTTTTCACAAAAACATACAGCTCATAGGCCCAAGCCCACAGTTAGAGCAGATAGGAGGATCATACCAGATGGTAACAACGAAAGACTGACCTGCTATTTGGACAACTCTGCTGAGTGGAAATACTACTGGTTCCGACGTCGCTCAGTTTTGTCTGAAAGTGAGATCATTAGAGACGGTGAGCCAGATAGAGTTATCAGTATCTCAGAAGGAGGCATCTACCACTGCAGAGGAGGGAGAGGAACCCCGGTTTTCTTTACAGAGGACAGTGATGCAGTTACCATTGAGAAAAGGGGTGAGTGTTATTGATTTAGTATGGAGCAGCTTATCATGCAACATGCAATTAATGCTTAAAAACACTCTACTCTGTTTATCTTCTGTTTCTACAGTTTCCAGCAAGCCTGTTGTGTCTCTGCACCCCAACTGGCCTCTGATATTCAGTGGTGAGGCGATCACTATTAAATGTAGGATTTATGAAGATACAATCACTGAGTGGGAATATGAATGGAGCAAACCCAACTCAAACACAAGTCCAGCAGACGATGAACACAGGATTAGCAATGCCACTGTGTCTAATAGTGGAAACTACAAGTGTGTGGGTAAACACAAATGGGACACGTACTCCTTATCAGAGTGGAGCGATGTCGTCACACTGATAGTTTCATGTAAGTTTCATATATACTTTAATTTATAGCTCAAAAAACAATACTTCTTTAAATTACAGATAGTATATGGTCTTGCAAGTTTGATTGCGTTGTGTCTATGTATAAGTTGCTCTCAGTGCCACAGTAGGCATGAGCTTTTTGTTCTGAACTCAACAGCAAACAGACCAAAGGCTGAACTGAGTGCTGATGACAGAGTCATTCCAGTAGGGGGCAGTGTGACCCTGACCTGCTCTGTGAAGACATCATCATCTGGTTGGAAGTACTTCTGGTACAGAGGAGAGAAAACCTCTGAACCCCTGACCACACAAGATGTTTTACTGTCAACTGGACAAATCAGTGTCTCACAGGAAGGAGTCTACTGGTGCAGAGGAGGAAGAGGAGAGCTAGTTTACTACACAGAGTACAGTGATTCAATCAGTATTAACAAAAGTGACACAAACAAGGCTGTTGTGACTCTGCAACCAAACTGGTCGAAAATCTTCAGTGGAGAGACGATCACTCTCAGATGTGAGATCAAGAACGGAGGAGACACTGAGTGGGAATATGAATGGATAACAACAAGCTCAGAAAAACCTTCAAATCAAAAAGAAGTCAGTATTAGATCTGCTTCTGTATCTCACAGTGGACAGTACTGGTGTAAGGGCAGACAGAAAAGAGCAGAGCAGAATTCAACAGGATGGAGTAATGCCTTCCAACTAATAGTGTCTTATGGTAAGTCAAATATTTCATTCATTTCATTCACACATGCCTTTAAGCTTTGGCTGAATGTTTCTACATAGTGTGTTATGTGTTAAATGTGTAGTATCTAAGCATTATGCAATCCCTCAACAAGTCTAGCCTATACAATGAAACATGTTTTTATTCTGAGAAAATCATTCTTCAACAGAAAAACCCAAGTCTGTCCTCACTGTGTCTCCATTGTGGCTGAATGCTGGAGACTCAGTAACTCTGAACTGTGAGGTTGAACATCAATCTGCAGGATGGAGGTTCTACTGGTATAAGACTGTTCCCAAACTATCAGACATGTATATTACCTACAACTACGGCTACAGGTACCATCGATTTATAGATACGCATAGGATGGACAGTCGACGATTTTATACAGACTCCTACAGCTATGAGCTGCTGTCTGGGAGTAACAACGGGACTGAAGAGGGTTCCTACATCATCCATGGACAGACACACACAGCAGGATATGTGTGCAGAGCTGGAAGAGGAGACCCTGTGTATTACACTTATTATAGTGAAGAAAAGTTTGTCTGGTCTGCAGGTCAGTTTGCTTGTTTCTTGCTTCCCTCTCTCTAAAAGAAGACACTATGTTATATCTTGAACACTAATGACTAAGCTGGCACATGCCTCCCAAAGAACAAAATGTAATGATTGTGAAAATATTCTACTGGAGTATTCTTTTTAAAGTGTACCGTTGTAAGACTGTAAACAGTTGCACAGACAGACATAGTTTCAAAATTCATGCAACAAAGTAACTCCCGTGTTGCCACTGACTGGTGACCATGCTTTGAGTTTAACCATTTCACCAAGGCACTGAATTTTCACAATCTACGATAGTGTAAACACAATAAAAACAAAATATCAGATTGTTTTTTAAATATCTGTATTCTTTGTTTGGCTAATTCATCTTGTTTTCCAGATTTTAATTCACAGGCGTCTCTCGCAGTGAGTCCTGACAGAGTGCAACACTTCATCTATGACTCTGTGTCGCTGAGCTGTCAGGGAAACTCTACTGAGTGGAGAGTGATGTTTCTAGAAAACTACAGATCATCTGTGTCACACTGCTCCACCTTGGGAACAATGACTGGATCCACATGCAACATGTACACTTCCTGGCAGACTGATGGAGTGTACTGGTGTGAGTCTGGATCAGGAGAGTTCAGCAACGCAGTCAACATCTCTACACATTGCAAGTTTTCATTACATTTCTTCTTACATGTCTCGAACATTCAATTTCTATTGTATTCATATGTATTGGACATACTTCTTAATGTGTCTATCTGGATTAATTATAAGTAAATTCGGCCTGTGAAACAAGTCATACTGTATGTATGAAATGTCAGGTCTTTCATATGTATGAAATGTCAGGTCTTTCATACCATTCATATTATTTAATGGTTTTACAGTTTCTATTATCCTGGTGAGTCCTGTCCATCCTGTGACTGAGGGAGATTCTGTCACTCTTGGTTGCATGTTGAGGCCAGGACAATTACTTTCCAATGTCACTTTCTACAAGAATGACAACCTCATCCAAAATAATGACAGAGCAGAGCTGAACATCTCTGCGGTCTCAAAGTCAGATGAGGGCTTCTACAGGTGTGAATACTCAGGACAGAAGTCAGCGAACAGTTGGATCTCAGTAAAATGTGAGTATGATTGCAGATTTAGCTGATTTCAATGCATTAAAGTCAGAAGAAAAGATGTTGATTATTTCAAATATCAAATGAATTAACACTTGCTCTTTATTATTGCAGCATCCAGCTCTCCATTTCCTGTGTCACTGATCGTCGGGCTGTTCATTGGCGTTTTACTGATTGTTCTCCTGCCACTGCTGGTGCTTTTTTGGTACAAAAAGTCAAAGGGTGGGAACTTTTCCTGCTTATTTTAGATAAATTACACTCTGTTTATTCAATGAGGAACTCTGACATTGTGACATGGAGCAGCTGGTTCAGTTTGCAAAATAAAAAAAGTAAACTAATATTTACTGTTTTTTTGTTGTTTTTTTAGGTAAATGTTGTCACAGGTTGGTACACCTTCACATTCTTGTCTCGTCATAAACATACATATACATTTTGCTTTTACTAGATTTTACACATTAATATTATTGTTGTTGTTGTTTTTCCTAATCAAGGCTCATCCAGTCTGAGAGAACCAATCAGGGTTCTGCTACAGCTCAAACTGTCAACCGAGATGAAAGTCAAGTATACTCCTCTCTTCTCCGTGGTCAGTCTCCTTTATTCACACTTAGTTACTATATTTACAATAATAATACCACATTCCCTGTGCTGCAGATTTAAAACTGTCAAAGCAAATAAAATGGTATCAAGAAGTGACTAATTCAATGTTGTCTTGATTTTTACTGATCTGTAGGTGATGCTGGTGTCTACGAAACACTCTGTAATTCTGGAAACACTCGACGTGGTACAGTATAAACTCTGATTTATGCAAATATAACTTTAACAAAATTATTAAAATTCAAGCCAGTAAAAGCGTTCTTATTTCAGGTGAGCAGGCCGATGACTGCAGAACTGTTACATCTCACATTCAGCCCGAAGGTCTTGGAAAGAGGGGTGAGTACACAAGTTAGGAAAATTAATCGATTGTTAATTCAACCAGCAGTCACCAAATGTACATATTAACACCACTAAATCACACATCTATGTGTGGGTGTGAAACTTAAAGGGCACTAATCCACTCTACTGGGAAGGTTTTACACCAGAATTTGTGAACCTGGTAGCAGGGATTTGTTCCCATTCAGACACAAGCGCAACAGTGAGGTTGGCCAATGTTGGTCGATGAGGCCTGGCTCCCAGTTTAAGTCAACCCAAAAGACTTGGATGGGGTTGAGGTCATGGGTCTGTGCAGGGGAGTCAAGTGGAGGCACACCCATACATACTTCCCTAACTGGAACTAGGAGGCCAAATCCAATCCACGAAACACCCTCTGAGCCTAAAAGTACACATATTCAAATACTTTGTGTGTAGTATCAAAGACAACTTACACTTTTTTATCATATTGTTTAAACAGGAGTATGTGATGATCCAGCGGAAAGCTCTGACTACAGTAACGTGGAGCCAGGTTCAATTACAGGTACAATATTAACACCTGCTATTTAGCTCCCTGGTAACTTGCATTTGAAGTAAGCTTTCACAAAAACATCATATCAGTATTACTAAATACACAACAGCAGGGGTCAGTGTGGAGTTACAAATCCAATTTGAGAAACTCTATGCAAGTATATAAGTGCAAACAGACTTGGTTATGTTCTAGGTTTAATTATCAAGTTCATAATGTTCTGTTGTATTAATTATGATTTTTTGCTCCAGGTCCATAAAGAGAAGTGCATCATCAGCAAAATAACAAAAGTGTGGACAGCATTCAAACAGTTACTGTTATATTGTACTTTATTTCCTGTCGATTTCTGCTGAATTTGCTTTTCTATTTATGAATATTTTATTGCAATGATATAACCAGTTTGTACATAGAACTATAAATGTGTCTTTTCATGTCAGTAATCGAGCTTGGTGGTTTGTTATTTTTAGTCTTGTACAGATAACTTGTTTGAGCATTTAACTATTGTAAGCTTACTTCCATTTTTGATAATATCATTATTAATAATTTTATATATGGTGGCAGTTTTGTTTTATTTAGTCCCTGCTGTGGTATTCATCACCGCACTCATCCGTGTAGAGGATTTTATCTGCTGTTAACATAGTATATATTATCTATTTATAGTATAATTTATCTAGCCTACACACCGGTACAGCATATAATAACATAAATAACATGACGTGTTGTCATGTTGGCATTAAATAAAAAATGGGAATGTAATTTTCCAAAAACAATAAAGTAAAAAAAAAAAGTGATAAGTTGTCTGTGTTATTGTACGGAAATATGATTTCGATATTTTGCACATCATCACATTTTATTTCTGTTTACATTTTAAACCACTTGCTGGCAGTAATGTGTCAGTCTGTTGTTTAACAAGCTCCAATAAGCTGAAGAAAACACTCCTCAGCTGTCTTGTCGTATGTGCAGGTTTAGTTTGATACAAATCAAACTAAAAGTGAGATGAAGTTGGGTTGAAGACAACGCACAGGGTACTGTTGTAATCACAGGATGTGGTAAAGTTGCTCATGCTCAAAGGTCAGCAAATGCAGACATCTAGATCAGATGTATTTATAGTCGTCTGTAGATACAGTATCTTAACATTTACTTTTTGTCGACTGCTTATATTTAATAGCGTGGTGTTAAAAGTCTACAATTTAAATTAAATACTGAACTCTTATCCTTATCTAATTTGTAAAAGCCACAACATGCAGTCTGCCTCCTTTCTATCTCTATCTCCACCCATCTCTCATTCGTCACAGTAGCGTTTCATAAACCAGAAGAAGGAGCCGGACGTTGTTTCTCTCAGAGATGGCTGGTGGTTATCGATACTCGATCTGCTTCTTTACATGCAGTCTTCTGCTGCTGTTTGGGATCTCTCTCCACAGTATGTATACGTCTGGTTTTACTGTTGTGGGTTAACTGTTTAGTTGTTACAGTCTTGCATGAGGTCAGAATTGCTGTAGTATTTCCTAGATGTTTGCATATCTTCTGGATTATCTCTTTAGTATCATGTAACGGCTACATTTAGACAAGACTAAACCACACAAACTTTATTTTAACAATAAGAGAACTGACTCTGGACGATCCAAGAGAGGTGGATGACACACAAAGGGAAACAGTCACCATCACTGCAAGTTGTAGGCTATATAATCTTCATATGAGACACCTAATGCCATTATTACTACACTTCCATGATCAAAACCCCTAATATAAAAACAATTTCATGGATTTCAGTTAAATACAGCTTCAGAGTGTATACAGATCATTAATGTATTATGAGATCAGGACTTTTTACAGTAAGCATAAACATCTCTGTCTCATTTCCTCTGTTTCATTACAACATTCCTGTCTTCTTTACTGACAACTGATCAAAGTGGAGAATTATTGTTATGTGGGACTAATGACCCAAGCCAGGCAAAACCCGGAGGCCTTTGTACATGTTGGGGCCCCTAGACCGTAACCTAGGCCAGCCTGTGTTTTCTTACTCTATGAACACTGAAGATTTTCTCCACTTATGCTAAAAAAAACTAAATAAAAAGATGAAACTTGTTTTCCTTTGTGTTGCAGATGTGGAGGCTTCCAATTGTGAAAATATCATTGTCATCCATAAAAAAGTTGGGGACACAGCAGAGCTGCCATCATGCTTGCCAACTAAAGGGGTGACCTCTGCATCATGGAAATATGGAGGCATCCTAATTGCAGACAAAGATAATAAAGTTGCTGACGAAAAACAGTTTGAGGGCAGATTAAACCTAAACCCCACAAACTTTAGTTTAACAATTAGAAAACTGACTCTCGAAGATTCAGGTAATTTCATTTTTTTGTCAGCGGACAATGTCAGCCAACGGCCAACAGTCCGCATCACACTGCATGTTCACGGTAAGACGCTTCTATTTTTATTCATTTTGTTGCTTCTGTTTTCTGTGCTCGCTCCACCACCATAGCCTCTCGTGTCTGATATCATTGTATTTCATTTCCTGAGCTACGTGTCCGCCTCCAAAACTACGAATCTGAAATGTTTAATTTTTATACACAAATGTTTACCTTCATTATGTGTCAATCCAAGAAAAACGTAACCCCATAAAAATGTATTCTCTGTTTTCTGGATCTAGGTTTCCTATTTGTGCATTTGTTTTTACATAAATGTATAATGGATTTATTTCAGACAGCTGCAATGTCTAGTCAAGTAAAACTGTCCCTCCCTCTGTCACTATTAGAGCCGATAGCAGAGCAGCCTGTCCTCAATGGCAATTCCACCTGGCACAACTTGGACCAATCCTGTACAGTTTTGTTGGAATGCAGTGCACGAACTGGCAGCAGTGTCTCCTACAAATGGACCGTGAGGAACCAAACCATAAGTGGGTCCAGGCTGCAGTATGTCATCAAGATGCAGGACGGAAACACAACATTCACCTGCACAGCCTACAATTTTGTCAGTGAGATGTCGGAATCTAGAATAATGAAGTGCAGCAACGATACGGAAGAAAGTATGTGCAGAGAAGTAGTTGTGGTTTTATTGTTGTTCTATTATCAGGACGTTCTTTTAATAATGTTCGAATGTTATGAATCTAGAATTATATTATAAAGGAAAATAAGGATGTACAAAGCCGATCCACAGGATTGTGATCAGGACCGATCTGTTTTGATAAATGTGTAGATGCTATCGTCAAGTGTTTTGCCGGTGCAAGCTTTCCCACACTTGAAAGGGAAGGGCCTCACTCTCTTTGGCTGTGCTGTAGGTGGGAAGGCAGAGGTCTCTACTCACTTTATCATCCAGACTGTCCAGCAGTTGAAACTCCCTCACTTCCTGTGAGCCAGTTGGTTCGCCCTGTCTTTGCAGTGCGTCCCATTCTCTCTTCCACCGGTAGAAGTCGCGCTTGTTCCCGGTGAACTTGGGAAGAGCGGTGGGCTTTAGCCTGATAGCTGGTACTGGTGTCGAACCGTGGGTTGAGGCCAGTTTCCCCCCAGCGTCCTCATTCAGCCTTGTTTGGATCCATGTAGCCTTCCTGGACACCAGCTTTGGGAGGCAGATCTCCAGCTCCCTCACTCGGCAGCCAAAGTCCTCTTGTTCAGCAGGTGGTGCCCACTGGCTCCATCGCGAGTGAGCTTCTTTTGCTGCTTTGACCAGTGACTCTAGATGCTGTAGCATGAACTCATATGCCTCAACGCTTGCATTGGGCTTGACGGAGGAGACACACTCACATTCGGACTCTGCCACCTGCACAGCCAGGGACAGTTTAGCTCCTCCAAACTTGGACCAGAGAGTCTCTCTTATCAGGTCTTTAACCTGCTTCGACCTCTGCTCACACTCAACTGCCGTCTTCTCTATGTCAGCTCTTTGTTGCTCACTTTGGGCCTCCAGCCCTGCCTCGCACACTGCAATGGCCTCTTCTACTTCATCATTGGCCTCCATAACCCTTGAGCTCTCCAGCATGAGTCTTTTAAAGTTTTCCTTCAGTTCCTCTGCAGACATCTCTGTATGGGTCCTGTTAATGTTATTAGCCAGCCGGGAGAAAAGTCTTTTTGCAGTCGTCCTCTCTGCTTTCAGCTCCTCCAGTCCCTTTACATCAGCCATGTTGGTTGGTGCGTACTTCCTTTTTGCTGTCCAGACCTGGTCTTGGTCTCCACTGGGGGCGGTTTTTCACTGTCAAGTGTTTTGCCGGTGCAAGCTTTCCCACACTTGAAAGGGAAGGGCCTCACTCTCTTTTTAAAAACCAGACGCAGGACTTCACTCAATGCACTTAAGCTTCTTTTAATTCGTTCTTGGCACAGGTGAAAAACCTTTGATAAATTAAAAAAAACATCCAAAATTAGACAGATCAACAGCACATACTGCTAAATATCACATATCAAACTTTAACTTTCAGAAATGTTGGTGAAAAAAAAAAAAAAGTATTTTAGCAGTAGCTTCAAATGAAATTATGTTAAATTCGGGCTAATATTATTCAAATCTTAGATTTTCTAATTAAATAAATGTTTTAAACTGCATATTTTAACAGGTTTTACAGCCACAGTGTCACAGTTTTACTGATATTTTTATATAATATATAAATTTAACCAAATAATTAACAAATCTATTTAACACACCCCTTTAACTGAATATTTTTAACAGTGCATTTACCATGAATAACATCCCCACACGCTCGTCATATCTAGGTCACAGATCGCAGATCAGTGGGGCAAACTTTATGCGGATAAGTAAACAGCAAAACAAAGAAAGACGCTTACCGGCAGTCCTTTTAGACTTTTTTAGACCTTTTTCCTTGCCCGTTTCCATGAAGCGTCCGCCAACGCTCAGCGTGCATGCACAAAGACTTCCTCCCCCGCTTCCTCACTCAGCTGATTACATCCCCGCCTCACCTGCGGAGCCTCACCGCGAGTGCGCGCTCCCACTCAGTACCAGTGCGACAACAAGTTTTTATTGTCAAACTGCAAGTACAAGACACACAGAATTGAAATTACGTCTCTCCTGTCCAAACGTAAAGATGTAAACATATATAAAAAATAAATAAAATAGAATGAATAAATAAAATATGAAATAAAAATATAAAAAAAAATAAAGATAAAATATATACAATAATCAAGCAGAGTATTTTGCGTCGGTAAAGTGGCTGGTGCCTTTTGGGGGGTCAGCAGTGTCAGAGTTTGTGGGGCAGCGGGCGGAGAAGAAAAGGGGGCAGTACTGGGAGGGAGTTCAGCATCCTGATGGCCTGGTGCATGAAGCTGTCTCCAGTTGCTGGTTCTCGCCCGGAGCTCCTCATTCTCCTCCCGGAAGGCAGGAGGCTGAAGAAGTGGTGGTTGGGGTGGGAGGATGCGCCCACGATGCTGATTGCTTTGCGGGCCAGGCGTGTGCTGTAAATGTCCTGGAGGGAGGGGAGGGGGGCACCGATGATCCTCTCAGCTGCTCTCACTATGCGCTGCAGGGTCTTCTTGCAGGATGCAGTGCAGCTGCCATACCACACAGTGATGCAGCTGGTCAGGATGCTCTCGGTGGTTCCAACGGTAGAAAGTCTGTAGGATGGGACTGGAGCTCTGGCTCTTCTCAGTCTGCGGAGGAAATAGAGGCGCTGCTGGGCTTTCCTGGTCAGTGATGCGGTGTTGCTGCTCCAGGAGAGGTCCTCAGTGATGAGCACACCCAGGAACCTGGTGCTGCTCACTCTCTCCACTGCAGCACCATTGATGGTTAGTAGGTGGTTGGCGCTTGCCGTTGCCTCTAACTCGCCGCAACAGCTATAAATCCAGATGTTTGCTCCTGAAATGACAGGTGTCAACACAGCATTGCAAAAACTCAGTTTTAACATGCATAGATAATGAGGCAATGGGATCAGGACAGCCGTAAGACTGTGATGTTGAAAAGTCTAAGATGATTAGAAATGGGGATAATGTTTAAATCATAGAGAGTTGTGAATGACCAGGTTAGATTCTTTATTTTTAAAACCAGGATAAGATGTGACAGAAACTAGTTTCTGAGATCAAGTTTTTAGTGGAGGAAAGTGTTATATAACTACACTTTATTGATAAACCTGTTCTTTACTATTGCAGTGTCCAGCTCCTCATCTATTGTACTCTTCAGTGTCGGATCGGTTATTGGAATTTTACTGATTATCCCCCTTTCGCTGCTTTGCTACACAAAGTTGAAAGGTAAGACCTCTTGCTGATGTTAGATGTAAGACATGATTCTGTGGTCAAACATTGTAACATGTAACATTTTTTCTTTTTCACAGATCGATGTTGTAACAGGTTGGGAAACTTTCATTTCAACTTAACAACAGCAGCAATATGTTCTTCACTGATAATATATACTAATATAAATGTTGAACTACATGCTTTAGGGTCACCCAATCTCAAACGGTCAACCATGATGAAACTGAACAGCATGTGTACTCCTCACTCCTCCACGGTTAGTCTTCTGTCCAATCCTGTTTGCCTTTACAGCTATTTTTAACTCAAAATACAAGAAAAATCACAAATTTCACTGATTATGTCTGACCTGTAGGTGACGGCTGTGTCTATGAAACAGTAAGAGGTTCTGGAGAGGCTGGAACAGGTTTAGTATAAACACTGATTACTGTGGTGCTTTTTAATCACTTAGTGTTTAAAATCCCAGTAATCAAAAACACTCTTGTTTCAGGTGAACCAGACAATCTATACAGGAATATCACAGTTCATTAAGGTAAGAACACAAGGCAAGATAACACTCAAAATGAAAATAAGCATAAAAATAGCATGTTTGCAAATCCGAATATATTTATTAAAGATAGCTGTATTGAGGGTACACATTTGCCACCTGAGATAAGATATGGATTCTAAAACAGTGCTCACATTCAAGCATACTACATGCTGTTGGGTGTGGTGTTAACACTGTCTAAATGTCGCAGCAACACATCTCTGTAAGAGGAACTATGATGACGCGTTACACCCCCTTTTGGGCTCAGTTGTGGTGAGCAAAGCACACCCACCCAGCTGCACTGTGTCTGAAGCCATTAGAGAAGTCCGATCGTGTTACTCTTAAAAACTTATCCTTTCAGGGAAACTGAAGATATCTGTTTCTTTAAAAGTCTTGATAAGAACTAGACAATGTACTTCCTGATCAAAATGCAGTATAAATGTTGAGGTAAGATATTAGTAGACAGACAGGAAAGTGGGAAGAGGGATGACATGCAGCAAAGGGTTGCAAGTTTGTTATTGAATCTGAGCTATTGGAGTAAGGGCTTTATTGGGTGCACATAGTGGGTGCATGCTACTGTGGTGATAATTTTATAAGCATCGCTGGAATTACATGAAGTAATTGCCTGAAAATGCTCAAAGTACGAACACTTCACACTGCAGAACAATCAGGAAATGAAATACTAACCCTGCAGGTTTCAGACACGCACTGCAACCACTGCACCATTAAAGACAACAGAAGTAGCAGTTGGGAAAAACATCTGTAGGAGTCAGGGTCCCAACTGCCAAAACTTATGGACATGTCATGCAATTGACTTACTTTATTAAAATGAGAAAAATGCCCTTAAAGAGCTGAATATTTTGAAATTTGAATGGTTTCTGTGGCTGAAAGCATGCAGGAGTAATCCACTGAAAAAATGTATTTTATTCTATTTCATATATCAACATTTTATTGTCAATGTTGCAATGGGAGGCTCTATTCCCACCACATTTACATGTCTATTAAGGTGAGGCCTTGGAAGAGGCAAGTGAAGTGCCCTCTAAACACTAAATGATAAATATATTATGTGTTACCAAGTAATGTTTAGTTCTGTTTAGATCGTGGGGTAGGGAATAGACTTTAGCCTATTGTGGCCCAAAATGAGTATCACAACAACAAACACTTTTCAACTGCCCAACCCACCTTTTTTTCACCTACTTCATTACAAAAAGTGCTTAGATTCTATGATTCTGGCCTTAATTCATGAATACAGTGAGAAAACAATTTAGATCAGACTTCACAAGAAGTTTCGTCTCATTTGCCCCTCAGGGCCTCTATATCCCTCCTTCACGTGTTGCAGTTGTTTCCTCTGATTTACTGGAACGAGGTCCATAAAGAGAAGTGCATCATCAGCATAATAAGCAACACACTCATGTTTAAAGTCAGCAACTACAACCAGAAAAGTATTTAACTAAAAATAGCACAATGACAACTTATTTTTAACTTCTTTTAACATCACTCTGTTAGCATCTGGGAACTGAGGAGTTTTTGCCTCAATTCTGAAAGTGAAATGTTTTCCCATTCTTGCTTAATGCACCAAATATTTTCAAGGTATCAAGTCTGGACTGCAGGCTGCCAGTTAAGCACTTGGACTCTTTTACTACGGAGCCGTGCTGTTGGAATATATATGTTGATCCAGAACCTGTGTATATCTTTACGCATTAATCACCTTCACAAACATGCAGGTTAACCTGATGGATAGGTAGTTGGTTCTATATCATGAAGGAAAGGATGGACTGAAGACCAGACCACAAACACATCTTATTTCTACACCCTTCACTTCCTCCTTATTCTTTTCTCTTTTCTTTTCCCCATCTTTCTCTTTCATTCAGATACAGGAACCACTGGGATCGTGTCGAGTAATGAAGAGATGGCTCCCTCACCCTTAGAGTCTCAACTCCCTCCTGGTTCTCTCTCATCTTCCCACCACCGGCTGACATCAGTCCATCTCTGAACTCATCCCTTGACCCTCTTCCCTTCATCCCAGATGAATGCACAATGTGCAATCATTTCTTTTAAATCTATATCCATATTGGTGTGGTCTTTGTTAGTGAATTATCATCAAAGCTTGATCTTTTACATTGTTATAAGCAGCCAGAAGTACAGTTTCATTTTTTTCACACATGCATGGTTACATATTTAGCCACTAGATGGTGCCAAGTGATATTCCTGTCAGGTTAGGTCAGTACCTAATAGTTCCTGTGGTCAGCTACCATTCCAGTTATGTGAGTGAGTGAGTGCTTGCATTGGCATTATTTTTTAGCAGTTTCAAATGTTTAAATCTCAATCCAGTCGAACAACGCTGTATTCTTATGTATGTTGTGTGAAACTATTTATGTTCTCTTTCTTTAATGCCAGTACATGTATTTTAATTGCATTGAGATCCACTTAAACTCAAACTAGTTCAATATGAATTACTGCGCAGTCCTAACTTGTAATGAATATTACTGTGAAATAACTAAATGCAGTTTTGAACTAATCTGGGTTGTGTTTCATAGTTTTCCGAAAAAATATGAAGGATCAGGGTGTGTCGTTATGTCTTGGTTCTGTTTCTGACTCACTGACCAGTGTCATTTTACAGACACTATCACTTCTCCTTTCAAGAGAACAGTCACTTCACTTCAGGGTTTTACCGAGTTTATGGGCAGCTACTCAGTTGATTTCTCCGAATGAAAAGGACAACTTGAAAATAAATGCCCTCTAAAGGGAGAGTTCCCTCTCTATGAACAAAGAAGTTGACACATTTTGTCCACTTGATGGTAACAGATAATGAAGATGAGGCCCTTAATCTTTTTTAGCCACTGCGGTCAGTGTGTAATGCTGTAAAGAATACACCATGTCCTGTGTTTGTTTTGTGGAGATACCAAAACATTGAATGGATATAATAAAGGTTTTGCATGAATAACAAGTAAAGAATTACTCATAGCTTCTTTTGTATTGGTCATATTTAGAGGGGACTTTCCATTCTATATCTTTTCATTTTTCTCTTTAAATATAACCTCAGTTTACCAAGGTAAAGAAGGTAGCCTCTTGAGACTTGCTGCTAAGAAACACAATAAAATGTATTAATGCAATTCATTTTTGTTCATAAACAAATGTATTAATATCCAAAGTTGTAGCGTTTATCCTCTGAGTAGCATGAATCCCAAAATAGATCAATAAAATAGTAGGCTCCATCTCTGGGGACCATAAATGTTTGTAAAACGTGTCATAGCAGTCCACGCCAAAGTGTTTCATACACATGCTGATTCACTATGTGGAACCACAGTGTCACCTTTACCTAACCGAGGTGTGAAAAGTTCACAGTTGTGTGACGCATAGATTGCATATAAAACATGAGCATTGTCTCTGTGATGTTATCCAGAGGTTTTGGAAGAACTGCAAGAGTGTGGAGGCTGTCACCATCTTCACAGTCCTGCCTCCACCGGCCACAGGCTAATCTAAAAATGGGCAAAGATGTGAATCGTGGGAAGAACTGAAGTGGGCTGGATGTGTGGGGTAGGGTGGAGAGGCCATGACTTCGTGTTAAACCAGTCAACATTAATAGTTTTAAGGAAGTGACCTAAACCATCTTTTTCTAAACCTAACCAAGAGGTTTTGGTGCATAAGTCTTACCAAACTACAACTGTCATCTGATATGTTTCCCAGCAAGCTTATTTTTAAAGTCTAACCAGATATTGGATATTTATTCATGCTAAACAGGCCGCACTAGATGACATTGTGTAAGTGTCACATTTTGCCTCGCCTAGGCATGAAAAGTATACAGTGGTCTGTCTTGTCTATTACACACAGTGACCTAGTTGGAGTGATCAACTTATAGACAATCAAAAATATATGTAATATATGTAAAACGTTATAAATATTGGTCATTTAAAGGGAAGTTGAATTGAAAAAAAAAACACCCAAAAAGTTTAGGTTGGATGTGGTCTCCAAAGTGGTGAGACAAGGGGGAATTTCAGTCTTGCACCTTTTGATAATAATAAAAAATAAAGTCACTCTTGCCTATAAGTTGTGTGGAGCATCAAATCAACTGTTGTTTGTGTGTTCACACTGTGGGCTTCACATCAAAGCTGAACAATCCCCACGTTAAAATTCAAAGAAGTCCAGATAGTGTTGCATGCAGTGCACAGACCACCTCTGCAGAAACATCAGACAGTAGGGTGTATTGCTGGGTTTGTTAAGACAATGGTCTTTCTCTTTTTTTTTGTTGTTGTTGAGACAAGCGATAAATGAAACCACAGAGTTTCACCGCCAGCTGCTGAGAGACTCTGCAGTCCTGCAGAGCCCTGGTTTCTTACTGCCCCCTCATGACATTTTCATTTTCTTAACTCACTTCTGCTGAACTCTATGCAGCACAGCCCCCCTACGAGCCATCAAAAACATATATGATGTGTGATAGCAGCTGTACTCTTTCTTCAATAAATGTAACACATTTACAGTATATCATGTTATATGTGTTAAATGTAGTAGGTGGTCCGGCAGCCAGCATGAAAATACATCCTCTTTTACAGAAGCAACGTCATTAAAGATTCGCCACAGTTCGTTCACTTCCTCCTATGTTTACTGACTGCACACGAAAGTGGGTTCTGCTTAAGAAGCATGCAGTTTTATGCCTTGTCGTGCAAGCACAGAGCGGCACACCACAGAAAGAGAAGGGTTTTTTAAATTTACACTGTGGGTAGCACAGGGTCTGTGCAATCCACATAGGGCATTGTACTCTTCTCAGTGAAGGACTGGCAGTGTTGAAGAAGCCCTTTCTGCCACCTTTTAAGGCCATATCTCAACAATCCTCGAAGAATTTCTTGTTGCTGCTTTCAGCCATTATGCCATTGATTTGCGGCCTTTCTACAGAAACTGTGTTTTTCTAATTCCTCTTTGTGTATGGCTTAGAACTTGTGTTCTGGTGCACCTTGAGCTGTATTATGTACACGAGCATTTCCTATTTAAACAAGCTGATGTTTAATTAATGTGAGGAAATGTGTTCTTTTGATGTCATTTACTTTTTGAATCACTTAAGTATCTCCTCATCTAGGAATATCTGACAACAGGATGTGGCTTCTTCCTGCTTAAAAGTTTTCAGATGAGGACACTCACCTCAAACACAACCCACACATCTAGGTCAGAAAGTTGCTGTCAGTCGTCTGTAGATGCATTATTTGTTAGCTTGGGTTAATTTATGGCAGGAATGGCATGAGTGATATACAATGGGGTCAGGACTACCAGAATTTATAGGAAATAGTCAAGTGAGGCAACGATGAATATTTACTTTTTGTCACCTAATAGAAATAATATGTTAATATGGTACAATCCATTGCATAATAGCTGCATGTAATGAAGATCAATTATCTTTTATGAGCTCATATTCTCTAGCTATGTCGTACTTTTTGACTTGTTGCTTTTTGGTTTCACAGGAACCTTCCCCCGCTCACCGCCCTCTTTTTTTTCTTCTTTTTTTTTCTCTATGCACTACAGCATAGTTCGAAGAGGAAACAGACGTTGTTCCTCTCCACACAGAGATGGTTGGTGGTCGCCTTCGTTGCCTGAGCTGTTTCATTGCATGCAGTTCTGTGCTGCTTCTGGGGGTCTGCCTTTATGGTACGTACACCGCAGCTTTTTTTTAATTTATTTTTTATTAGTATTGTTTTTGTATGTGTTTTGCCTGATGCATTCTCTTATACGCTTGAAATTGACTGCAGAATTTACTGGATGTGTTGTTTCGGGAAATGACGAGCATTCCTTGGAAGATGTCTGTCTTGAGTGTTTTGCAAATGGTAGATGGACTAAACTTCAAGGCTGCTATAGTAATACACTGATTTGAAAACTGAAGCACCCAAATTAAAGAAATGTATAAAAGGCACCAACTGTTTAATATTCATAAAAAAACAAACATATTTTCCCATTCTCAACGTTTATTGGAACTTTTAAGTGGTTTCGATTCTATGAAAAGGCAAAAAATGTATCTTGTGATCTATTATTTGCGGATATGTTTTGCATTTTAGGCAGACTGTGTGTCAGCAAATTTCCTGCTACCACTGCTTGGTTACAAACTTTCCGATGTTGATCAAACTACAGGACGGGTCATCTGTTTCTGTCCCTCTTTGTTCCTTTCTGGAGTGGATTGGTTATATTGTCATACTTTCTAATATGCTTGCAGTCGGATAGTTTGATAAATTATAGTTGGTTGAACGGTTTATACAGTAACTGCTGTGGTTGGCATTTTTTCCTTTTTTGCAGAAGTGGAGGAGTGCATATGTTTAAAACAGAACTCAGTACTGCTTTATTTATAGCTCACAGACACAAGCAATTAGTGTTTTTTGGCTCACCAACAACTGTCTAACTGAACATCACACCAGACATAACCACAAGTGAACATTTCCTGAGTAAATTCCATCAATAACACCAGCACTGACCAGAAGTGACAAAGATCTCTGAATAAGCATCACTGAGGTCAGGGTCTGTGGCTGCTCTACTTTCACTTACTTTGGAAAGGAGGCAATTGTAACTTCACCTTTAAAGACCATTGTTGTGCTAAAATACTACTCTGGCTGTAGTGTTGGCTGCTTATTTCTATCTACAGCACCAACAATGGCTTTGAAGAGTCTGATTCTACATGATTCCACATAACGGTTTAATTTTATACCTTAGTGAGTCTTTTGCTTAAAACGCCCTACAAACTCATCATGACCCAAGTTTTCTGATCCTCCCTTCTAGTTTATAATTGAGTGAGATGACTAAAATAAATTCGTTTACGTTTAGGGAAGTCTCATAAAAAGGAAATCGGTGCTGACCGTTGGCAGGCGGTGACAGGACGCAAACAAGTGCTGAAGAAGGTTTTTTTATACCGTGCCATGCTGTCATGTCATTCTTGAATATATGTTTACATATATTCTGCATATGAGATACCTAATATCGTTATTTGTACGCTTACATGAGCAAAACACATAATTTCACACAGGAAAAAAAACACACAATTTCAAAGATTACAGTTAAATACAGCTTCTCAAATGGAGTAAGCTGCAAAAACGTAGTTGCAAAATCATTGATGACAGCAGTTAGGGTGCATACAGATCTTGAATATGTTATAAGATCAGTACTTTTTACAGTGAGTGTTGAGATAATGTCAGAAAATGTCTTGAAACACAAATATTTGGGTTTTTTATTTCTAAATCATATGAGGTCCGCCCAAGACATTTCGTAGAGATGAGCGTATATGATGTAGATCTGTTTACTGTTATCCTATAATGAAACTCCAGCCTGCAGTCTTGCACTTCATCAACACCTCTGCTCACGTGGAGAATTATCTTGTTGTTAATATCTTGTGTGACTAAAGACCCAGGCCAGGTGACACCCATGGCCGAGAGCCTTTGCACATGTTGGGGCCCCTAGACCGTAACCTAGGTCGGCCTGTGTTTTCTTACTCTATGAACACTGAAGATATTCTCCTCTTATGCTTAAAGAAACAAAACAAAAAGATGAAACTTGTTTTCCTTTGTGTTTCAGATGTGGAGGCTTCCAATTGTAAAAATGTCATTGTCATCCATAAAAAAGTTGGAGACACCGCAGAGCTGCCATCATGCTTACCAACTAAAGGGGTCACCTCTGCAACATGGAAATATGGAGACATCTTAATTGCAGACACAGATGTTAGTGTTGCTGAAAAACAGTTTGAGGGCAGATTAAACCTAAACCCCACAGACTTTAGTTTAACAATTAGAAAACTGACTCTACAAGATTCAGGTAATTTCATTTTTTTGTCAGCGGACAATGTCAGCCAACGGCCAACAGTCACCATCACACTGCATGTTCACGGTAAGACGCTTCTATTTTTATTCATTTTGTTGCTTGTGTTTTCTGTGCTCGCTCCACCACCATAGCCTCTCATGACTGATATCATTGTATTTCATTTCCTGAGCTACGTGTCCGCCTCCAAAACTACGAATCTGAAATGTTTCATTATTATACACAAATGTTTACCTTCATTATGTGTCAATCCAAGAAATGCCCCATAAAAATGTATTCTCTGTTTTGTGGATCTAGTTTTGCTATTTGTGCATTTGTTTTTACATAAATGTATAATGGATTTAATTCAGACAGCTGCAATGTCTAGTCAAGTAAAACTGTCCCTCCCTCTGTCACCATTAGAGCCGATAGCAGAGCAGCCTGTCCTCAATGGCAGTTCAACCTGGCACAACTTGAACCAATCCTGTACAGTTTTGTTGGAATGCAGTGCACCCACTGGCAGCAGTGTCTCCTACAACTGGACCGTGAGGAACCAAACCATAAGTGGGTCCAGGCTGCAATATGTCATCAAGATGCAGGACGGAGACACAACATTCACCTGCACAGCCTACAATTTTGTCAGTGTGATGTCGAAATCTGAAATAGTGAAGTGCAGCAACGATACAAAAGAAAGTATGTGCAGAAAAGTGGTTGTGGTTTATTGTTGTTCTATTATCAGGAGGTGATAGTCACGCATGCATTTGAATGAGTCGGGGCGATCATTTCTGCAACACATTTTTATAGCTATATAATATGATGTTACAGGTTAAAACCATAAGATAGCTGTGATGCAAAATGCAATCATTTTAAATATCTCAATTAAGAATAAGTTATTTTTGCCATGAGGTTGTGAAGTTCTCAAGAGATGTTTACCATTTAATATAATATCTCAAATTCTAGATCAAATTCTAGATGTTTTCATTCAGATTGGGACTAATCATAACTCAAATCTAATATATTTACAATGCAGTCCTGACTAGTCATGACTCAGAATAAAGATGCATTTACTTCACGATTAAAAATATTTACATTTTCTTTTTAGGGGGTCTTTAAAATTAAGACAATACAAGTAAAATGCAATTGTTAAGTTATTAGGAGGAGCTACAACATGAGCGTGCATAGAGAGTCAAAACGCTGTACTTCTTAAGCGTTCCAAATAAATAAGTCAAAATCAAATTAGACTTCTAAAATTTTTCACTGTGACATAGTTTGCTTATTTTTTGTTTATGGATAAGTGATTTCCTGTTCATGGTCTCAGAAATCAAGGCTGATAAATGATCTAACTTTCTTGCCGTGCAGGATGAGGAGAACGTAGATCACAGCGATGATGTTGATGATTAGCATTATGAATGCTACTTGCTGTCATGTTTTCTTATCAACTGCAAAAACATTACAATTGTATGTACCGGTATTTGAATGTTTTATACCAAGGACTGTACCAGCATACCTGTTCTATTAGGTCTATCTAAGCTTGCTTTAATGCGATCACCATTGCTGCTAATCATATAAATTAACACCTATAATGACATCATTTTCAGATCCAGAGGAGAACCATCTCATTTACCTGATTGCAGGAGGTGCAGGAGCTGCCTTCATTATCATTGTACTCGTAATAGCAGTGTTTTTTTGTTACTGCAGACAAAATCAAGCAGGTAAGAAACGTCACGCTGAAGAGCATGTTTCAGAGTTTGTTTCTTTATGTATGACTGACGTATATTTTTCTTCTTTTGCCTCATTAAAATCTACCAGCAGGCAGTGATGTAAATGATCTCACCGTGTACGCTGATATCAATGAAGTTGCAAGTGTGGATGTAAGTATGCCCTATGCAGTTTTAAGAGGAATTCAGTGGTTGTTTCAGAGGATGAAGTGCTTTTTTTTTTTACCCACTTTGCCATTTCTTGTTTCCTTTCTCTGTGATGCATTAAAATTTAAACTTCTAGGATCCTGAATCTGTGACGAAGCCGTGCTCGGTGTATGAAACCATTGATACCAGAGTCACCACAGTCACACCTGGGGTAAGAGTAACATTTTTTTTTATCTTGTAGGTGAGATAGCACTTTGTTACAGCTGGAACACCAACTCTTATGTTGATTATATGACAGCCCACAATTTTATTGTTGCTTTAATTTAAGGGTGCAGTACAATGAACATTATACTTTAAATCAAAATAAATTATTCACCTTTGGGGGCGGGGGGGACAAAAAACTTGTATAGTAATTGCAGGACTGTGGACACAAAGATCAATGAAATATTTCGTATGTACGAGAGGCGTTGAAAACACAAAAACTACGGGGTGATAGTTAATGCTATACTAGTGGCACAAGTTGAAGAAAGTCAGCAACACAGCAACATAATTCTCCTAACCATTGCTAACATTGGCCACTACAGGCTGCTGATCACACTGGACCGAGTAAGGTTCAAGGGTTAATATTTGATCTGTATGGAAGCCTGGAAGGGACATGGAGAAAAAGCTTTGCGAGATCTCGCAAAGTTTGCAGCTGAGGCTGCCACTGACCTGCAGCGTTATGGGTATCTGTTGTAGTTATGTTATTGTCTGAGTGTTATAGCAGTTGAGTGATTAATTAAGAAAACCTTGCAAATCACATAATGGAAATGCTACTTCCAGCGAGTTTTATACAACACGGACGACTGTCGACAGATGAGATGAGATTTGGTTGAGCGGCCACCAAAGAGTACACAAGTTACAGCCTGGCCTCCGTGTGTGTTATTTAATATAACCAGGTTAGAGACCCACGATTCACACTATAATAGTCAGACAATAACAAAACTACAACAGCAACCGGCAACTGCCACTGCAGGTCAGTGGCGAACTTTGCGAGATAACGCAAAACTACACTGCCCCTGAATTTTTTTTTCTCCATGTCCCTTCCAGGCTTCCGTAGATCTGTAATGGAAATAATGTGTCACTTCTTCTTTCAAAAGTCACGTAGTATCACTTTAACATACATTTTGCTCAGTGGGGAATGATGAAACTATTGTGACATTTTCACTGCACACAAAGTGTTTTGAAATGAATTCTTATTAAAAATGGGTCTTGCATCTGATTGTGGTTGTTGTTCTTTTTGCCTTCTTTTGTCACTCATCTAGCCCCAGACTGTGTATGACAAGATCCAGCTCAGTCGTGTGAGGAAGGCCTCGGTGTCACCCTACCAAGAAATTTCTTAGAGGTTCACAGCTTGAGATGTTTGAATTTACTTTGAGTAAAATCTAGAATATACTTTGCTAAGAGCAATATGTGTTTTTGTGTGTGTGTGTGTGTGTGTGTGTGTGTGTGTGTGCGTGTGTAAAGCAATGTTTTGTACGTGCTTTTGTATATTTTCTATTTTTATTATTTTCTACTTGAAAGACTGTCCAAAAAAAACAAAAAACAAAAACTGCAATTATAATTTGGGGGGCCAAGCTACATATAAATTCTCCAGATTTTATTAACAGTGTTGTAAATTCTGTAAATTCAGAGATTATATTTTTAAAATGTTTTATTTTGTATGTCTTCTAATGCGAGTACTGTACTGTGCGAATCTTTTGTGGATGTCATGCCTAAAACCTGCTATAACAATATTTCATCCTCTGTAAAGGTGCACATATTAAATTAAATTTATTTTCATTACTGTAACTGTGTATTTTTGCAAGCATGCTGCTTTATTTAAAGGACCAGTGTGCGGGGTTTTAATGGTATATGTGCCTCACGATCATTCTAAAATAACAAAAACATAAGACCCCTAAATCTTACACACTCGACCTTTAAGTGGGAGCCATATATCATTGCACCTATATGTAATGTCAAGAATCTTAAGCTTCAATAATTAAGCTGTAAAAGATAATTTCCAGTTCGAATTTATTTGCAGAAGTGGTTTGTTATGAAAATGCCTCTTGCAATAATGAAATGCAGCATCGGATGCACTAAGTTTACTGTTCACATCTTCAGTTGTATGCAGTATCACTTATCATACTGTATTCCAGTGAAACCTACCTCTGAACGTGTCCATGATTTCAGCACTCCATGCTCAGCCATGCATTTAGTCAACTTTGGTCTAATTTGCCTCTGGGCAGAGGCAGAGTTGTGTGGTTTAATGCTCCTTTAAGTATTAGACCACGTAACTTTGACAACAGACTGACAGTTCTGCACGAAACAAAACAGAAACTAGTGTGGTGTGAGTCTTGATAGCATCTAATAATATCAGACGTGAGCTTGCGGTCTGCAAGAAACAGCGATGTTGTTTATAGAGGATTTGATCTGTTGTATGTGGCAGTTAGTCTTTAACACCTCGACTTCCTCCAGTTAGAAAAATAAGAAGTGCTGTTACTCGGACTGTTCATGTTTTTTTCTGTTGTGCATGATGTTTTGTTATAGATGAAATGCTAAACATTAGTTGTTATAGATAAATGTCATATCAGCTGCTACATTACTGAAGACAATCGGGATTTAATAAAATACATTCAGCTTTATTGTACCAGAGTAACAGTACCAGAAGTTCCTCATGAGAGTGCACGTGTTTACACAAAAACAAAATTTGACAAACTCACAATAAGACTTAAGACAGTAATTACAACAACAAAACAAGGCGGTATCTTTAAAGCATATCAGGTAAATGTATCTAAGACACCAGGACCTCTATTCAAGATACCAATGCATAGGATTTAGTGGCATCTAGCGGTGAAGATGCTGAATTACATTGTACATTCTTTCTAGAGCCAGTGTTTATTTCTGGTCAAATGTAGAAACATGGCACACTCCCTGAAACAGGACACATTGTAGACAAAAAAGGCTCATTTTAAGGTAACAAGAATATGATTCTTATTCTATAGTACCTTCACAAAGACAGACACGCAAAACAAATATAAGAAAACATAAAATAAATGGTTCTTCTTCATCAAGCACCAACAGACTCTATAATGGCCTGTCTAATGTGGGAGGCTTTTCGAGAGCCGAGGCACGACTACTGAAAACGCCCGGGCTCCGACCTTTTCTTTTGTTTTTTTCTTTAGACGTGGGACAGTTAATATGCCACAGTGGGACAATCTGAGGGACTGAGAGTTATGTATAAGGGTGAGATCACAGAGAGTTGTCTAGACAATTAGAAGGATTTAGAAATTGGACATTTTCAGTAAAACACTATACATCATTGTTGGCAAGATTTATAAATGACATAATTTCACAAAACTTCAGTGAAATAACATTTTTTTAACAATAAAAAAATCTGACAATAGCAGTTTAAAGACCATGTGACAGGATAATAAAATAAAGGTGGAACAGACAGTCCCCAAAAATGAGGTCGAGAGGCAATGACATGTGACGTTTTAACATAAGAAAGAATAAAATATTCTTTTGCAAATGTACATAACGTGGATTTACACCTGTGCAAAAAAGTATAAACACTATCATCGTTACAATTCACCTGATTTTAAAGTTGTCTGGGAATTGTTTTAAGTGATTTGCATTAAATGATACAGGTTTTTATTATATTGCGTCAACCTCTGCAGGTTGTCTAAACATACATTCATTTCTTTAATTCATGTGATCTTCCTTTCATCTTTTAAATAAATATATAACCTGCAATTTCACTATAAACCCAAGACAATTTCTCTAGATATCTTCAGACGTGACGTTCCTCTTCAACTGTTATATTTATCCTTGACAAGCTAATTATAGGAAAGAGAGAGAAACTTGGTCATTTTTTCAAAATCACGACAATTTGTTACCACTTATTGCTACAAATCGTGACAGTCAAAACAAAAACAGATGCTCACCTTTCCTTAGATTACGCTTCCTTTGAGCACAGTTTCTATGTGAAGATAACAAGAATACAAATGAATCTATGTAACAGTGACAATTTCAGTATGAACATGACAATATGAATTACATACCTTTGGCCTGTATACATCCAGTTTTGATTTTGTCTGTAATACAGAATAAAACAAACATGTCAGCATTTATTTTACTATTATTGCTGAGATTTGCAGAACAAGCAAATCGCTTTTATGGTCAGGATAAATATTTTCCAAACACAGTGTAAAATCAAAATTATTTATAATTGATTATAATTTCAGGGCACAGTAACTTCAAAAGTGTTTATGTCCATACATTTACATTAAAACTTTATAACCTAATTTACAGAAAATAACTTTTATTTATCTGTAAACTGAAAACTAAACCTGTTTTTAAGTATTATGCCAATGATGACAAATTGAAGTTATTTCTTACTTTTGTATAAAAATAAAAAGTTTGCCAATGCTTCTAACCGTGCTGGGTGTGGCTGTCATCGTCCCAGATGGTCTGTGTCTAATTTTTTTATCTAAATTAACTGTAACTCTATTATCGTCAGTGATCTATGTTCTATGAACAAGCCTGTCTTTAACTGAAATGACATAATGAAAACAAAGATGATAATTTGCTCTCACCTCTGTAAATGACAACTAAAGTTATTAAAACTCCCAGAAAGACTCCGATGAACAAAACAAGCCAAGCGGGTGTTGGCTTGGGAGGTGAAGGATCTAAAACAACATGAAGGAAACGACAACATCATTAAAAGGAAACATTTAAAATGAGTATCTCAGAATCACATTGGCATTAAGATCCTCTAGTTTTGGGTGGTGAAGCCATTCTCTGTTTTTGTACGGCGGGGAAGAATGTGAGTTTTTCATTTAAGCCCATTGTGGTCTTACCTTCACACGTTAGAGTGTAATCAGCTGAGGCACTGTCGTTATCCTTCGTGGAGCTGCAGGTGAATGTAACCTGTTTTTGTCTGGTGTTGGTTGACGTAAAACGAAGCATAAAACTGCCATCGGAACCAGGAATCGACGAAGTCCTGTTGAAGATTTCAGAATGCCAGGTCCAGGTCAGGTTAACACCTTCATCAGCTGAAGAACAATTTAGCTTCACCCAACATTCTCCGTTTTCTGAGTTAGAGTTGACGATCTGTATGGTCGGTTTCTGGAGTTTTTCTGCAGAGGTTTAAATTAGAATTGCAGATTAGATATGAGGATATAGTTTAAAACATTTCAAAACCTGACCGCTCAGTACCGTGTGACTTGAGACACTGACTATATAGTTACAAAATATTGATTAGCAACATGGTGAACTAAGGAGGAAGTCAGTCTCATTTTCTTAAAGGTATAGTTTGGGTATTTTGATATGGTCTTGTATGAGCTACTTATGATAGTCAGTGTGTTATCGGGAGTAGATGAAAGTTAAGTGTTCTCCCAGTTTGGAGAAGCCAACTGGGACCCTGGGACAGAAGCAGAGCTATGTACACCTATGTATATGTTTAAGCATACACTATATTAAGAATATTTTCACCATTTTACCTTGTCGTCAGACTGTTTTTCATTGGCACTAACTGTAGAAACTCCATTTTCATCCTGTATTCCCATGCACAAGTCCAACTGGGACTCACATTGTAATCCGCAGGCTGGGTGTGGCGAAAATACATTTTACTGCTGACCCTGTGCAAAGTGCTTCTGTGCCTCTCCTAACTGAGGGAACACTGACCGCTATCTACTGCACGTAACACACTATGAATATATATATACCTTGTACAATCCTACTTCAAAATGCCTGAACTATCCCTTTAAGGGCTGCTCTTTTAAGTGTTTCAAAAAATGCAAAGTCGAGCTGACCAACTGTGAAAACTGAAAGTAACACATTTTACTTGAAACCAAGTGACACTTACTTCTCAAATTGAGCCTAATCTTGTTTGAGCTGTCACGTCCCTTGTCATCGATGAGGTCTACACTGTATTCAGTGGCATCTGTTACTTTCAAATTGCGAATCGTCAAGTCACCTAATGATTAAAAAAACAAAACATCAAAGAGACACTGTCAAGAGAGGTATAAAATAATTCATTCACACTGATCGATTTGAGGTGATAGATGTCTTTTACCTGAGGAGGTGTCGAGATGGAGTCTCCCTTTATAGCTATGTAAGCGATCAACGTTTATCTTCTTCCTCTGATAAGTGGCGATCCAGGTGTTGTTTCTGTATATGGACCACTCAATTTTGGTAAGATTCCATGATGAGCTGGCTCCGGACGGCAAAGTGACATTACCCCCATGATACCCGAAAACATCCGTGATGGATTCAACTACTGCCACTGTTAAAAATAAATAAATAAAAAAAATCAGCATGCATCATCATAGTGTCGCTGCGTTTATACAGAAATAAACAAAGCAGCACTTCCCTAAAAACAGCTGTTGCTTGGTGACATATTAAAAGGAAGCGCAAGCATCTAGTTTGAGCTCCATTTGTTGGATATATTCACATTTGGGTCTAGTTTGAGCTCCATTTGTTGGATATATTCACATTTGGGGCCTTTTTCAAGCTTCATTTCTGATGGAGACAGCTGAAGAGTGGGGAGAGAAAGAGACGGGGAACAACATGCGGGAAAGAGCCACAGGTCGGATTCAAACCCCCGGGCCTCCACAGCAAGGACTGAGCCTTCACACATGGGGCGGCTGCTCTAACATTTAGGGTATTTTTAAGAAAAAGGGAATGAGTCTGGTTTGTTGTTGTTGCCTTTCCTCTTCATAGATAGAGAACATTCATAAGTGGCTACAGCTATCCTAGCATCGCTTTATGGCTATACTAACTGGACTGGGCTGAACTATAAATGAAATGCTAAAATCAGCATACTAACACATGCTCACATTGATAAGGTTGGGATGTGGATCTTTAGCAGGTCACTCTTACCATCCATCTTCTTAATTTAGCGTGTTAGCATGCTAATATTTGTTAATACACAATAAAGTACAGCTGAGGCTGATGGGAATAAGTAGTTTTGCAAGTATTAAATAAGCTATCTATTGCTGATGATTGTGCTAGATAAAAATCACCATCTGGGAAATGTCTGTGTCAAATTTCATGACAGAAGTTGTCGAGATATTTCAAAAGAATAATGTCTGACTCATGGTGGTCTTAATGGAAAAGTTAGAGGACTAACAAAGTTCATTTAAACAGTTACCCGGATCCGGTAGATGTAGCCTAAATACACATGTGAATATACCATGGAGTAAATATTTGTATGTTCACACATCTAGGGGTGCAAGTTTATTTTTGAGATGACGAATATGCCTTATGTTCGCCGAGTGATAGCAGTCACATGTTCTACTTCCTGTTTAACTATGTTGATACAAATAACCAAAAGATAACCAAGAGCCATAAATAACCAGTATATATAAATGCCAATATGCTACACTTCCTTTCCTTTTGAGTTTTAAGTACACTTAAGAAAGGCATTTTAACTGATGATCGATAAGCATTTAGTAACTTCCTAAATTCACATAATAGTGACTATTATGTGAATCTATCTATGGGTTAAATATTTCAAAGTTGAAGTTTGGCACATCAGGTGCAGCTCTGTGGTATTTTTAGCCAGTGTAAATAGGACTTACCTTGGATGAATGTAATAACGAGCGATTGAAGTTTCATTGTTTCAAACTTTCACAGAAAGACAAAGTAGCAGCGCAGCAAGTCTGGGTGAGGGAGTTTACTTCCTCACCCAGACTCAAATGACGCATGACGCCCACAACTCATTTGAACTTCTGTCAGATCAATCAACCACAAGTTTTTAACAACTAATAACAAACCATAACCAAATTGTAAAATGTGCTTTTTTTTGGTAAATTCCCCATTATTTTTTTATAAATTCTTTCTTTTTTGGTGAATTCTAAGTTAATTACTGTAAGTAGGACACAATGGAAATTTCAAAATTTTGTGACAGCATCACGTACACAGTGTCACTTCCTGTCACACATAACAGAGGGGAAACCCCCCCGCCCCCAAAAAAACTCACACGGAACAAAATGACTTCTTCTCTTTTCGGCTTTTCCCTTCAGGGGTCGCCACAGTTACCTCCATCTAACCCTGACTTTATCTCCAAAACCTCTTAACATGTAACGTACTCATTCCTGATCCTTTCCATCTTGGTCACTCCCAAAGAGAACCTCAGCATCTTCATCTCTGCTACCTCCAGCTCTGCCTCCTGTCTTTTCCTCAGTGGCACTGTCTTTAGACCAAACAACATCGCTGGTCGCACCACAGTTTATGTGGTTTTGTGGTTTTCCTTTCATTTTAGCTGAAACTCTTCTATCACACATCACACCTGACACTTTTCTCCAACCGTTCCAACCTGCCTGCGCACGCTTCTTCAACTCTTTTCCACACTCTCCATTGCTCTGGACTGTTGACCCTAAATACTGTGGAAAAAAACCCACACAAAAAAAAACTCACACAGAACAAAATGACCATTTACTAAAAAACTTTTACATCAACTAAATTCTAAAAACAGTAAGTAACAATCTTGCTTTTAAAAGACAATGTTCTTCAGATACAAGTTGTAGAGGTTTGAGATGCTTGAGCTAGCGATGGCTTACCCTGTTGTCTTTTTCTACTAAAAGTTACATCCCACAGGGAGCGTCTGTAGCTTGCCTGGGTTGTAGAGTTCAGGAAAAAAACCCACTTCAGAAATGTTTTTTGTAATAAAGAAAAAATATAAATTTCTAATTTTTATTACTACGTTTCAAGGTTAAGGTTTCACTGAGATACAAATCAATGTGGGTGATTTCTTGTTGTAACTAAAAGAAGAAAAAGGAGCAGGTAAGAAAACTGTTTCCACCGCTCCCTAGCAACGACTGGCACTAGTGATGCGTCGGTCGTGAACGAGCCGGTCCAAAGAGCTGGCTCTTTTAAGTGAAGTGTTATTTAATTTCTTTTTTTACATTTCTATGCTTAGGTTTTTATAGGCGTTTCTATGTGCTTTGTGTAGCAGAGTGGTTCTTCAAGCAAGTTAGTGCATTCATTGGGTGGTTTCAGGGAGTTACGAGGGGTTTTACAACTGTAAATGCAGTTGGCTACAGCAAATTATTGAAATTCAAGTGATATATGTGTTCAAATACAAATCACAAGTAAGAACAGCGCTAAATTTGCCTGAATTATAAAAGGTAAAATGAAGAGCCACTTGGGAGCCAAAGGGCCGGCTCTTCTTGGTGAGCTGAGCCGAATGATCCGGCTCACTAAAAAGAGCTGGAATTCCCATCACTAACTGCTCAGTCACAAAAAACAAAACAAAAACACAGAGTCTCAGATGCACACGTGCGGTCCTAAAGGGGAAGTACGCCTTTTTAATCAACCTGTACCAAGTCACTTAAAAACATGAATTCTAGTACTCTTTAACGTTTTTAACCGTTACGTGAATATATGTCTGTATATTTATATATTGTCAAATTTTCCACACATTTCAATCATGTAAACTGCTTATCAGTGGCACGACAATCCATGATGTATAAAGGAAAGTTTTGAGTGGCACGCACTTCAATCCATGGCCGGATTAAACTCCTGGGGGGCCCCCCCGATGACCCCAATTTATACAGCAGCATCACTATTTCTCCAGACCCCTTTAGTACACTAGAAGTAATGAACTATAGTTCAACACAAAATGAACTATTTTGATAACTGATTGATCGATGAAGTAACAGTTTTAAGAAAAAACTTCTCTCTGACACAAATGTTGGCTTTCCATACTGGATAATAAATATCTATTTTTGGATTTTTGATCAGTTACCTTGAAGCAATTTGATATTGAAAGGGCAAGTGCCCCTGGAGTCTGTTTACAGGTCTCCTGTCATATGTGTAAAAATTAAGCCTTTTGTGGCACTAGAGATTTGAGAAATCACCTCAAGTGATGTCACTTGAGTCAGTGTCATTTGGGGCTGAAGACTACAAGTTTGAAAAAGAAGAGTATGGAAGAACTTACCATACCTCTGTATCTCGCTAACAACATGTCAACAGCATAACACATAACACACAACTTAACTACTCGCCATCGAGTTGCATTGTGGGGAATGTAGATTTGTACACAAGGCACCTCTATAAGACAAGGCCACAAGGTTAGGTAATGCCAGACCTTAAATTATTTTGTAATTTAGTGGTGTAAATTACTAAAGAAAAAAACAAGCAAACTTGCAATCAATCAAATTTACGTACCTGGAGTAATCTTGGGGATTCTGGGTCTCGAACCAGTTGACCACTGGCGATCCAGCCATGCTCGACCACACACGTTTATTTCTTTCGCAGAATAACAAAGATACTAATTAACACAAAGCTGCCAAAAAGAAGCATATTGGTGGTGCTTGGTACTATTCAAGTCCAATTCTGGAAAACAACATCCACTACCAGTGTTACTAGACATAAACTGGTCCAACACTGTGCCTACATTGTGCTTAGAGATGTATATTTGTTCTCAATGCATGTTTTTTAAACACATAGCTGTAGGAGGAACTCCAGAAAAGAGAAGTGATTATGCAAAACATGAGTAGAAAACAATACAAAGATATTTACTCAGTGCATTAAGTCCATCCAGTGTGGAAAGTCCGCCTGTCCACTTTTTAGTAAACTAGACTGGATTCAAAAAGAGAGGAAGCAGTTCAAAAGCAGTTTCATCTTCTTTTGACTCAGTACGTGAATCCAGTTAACGTCCAAAAGGGTGACAGAAAAAAGGTCAGTCACAGAAGGATTTCCTTCACAGTGACCTTTTAGTTGATTCTGTTTTCAATGGTTAATTCTCCTCTCCAATTATAGCTTTTTAAAGGTCAACAGCAAACAAGAAGTTCAAGTAAAAGAGAAAAGAGAAGCAAGAAAGCCAAGCCTCTCAAGTCTGATGCATAAAAAAACAGTAGTCACACATCTGTTCTCTTTAACAAATGTAGCCCAACACCCAATTTATAGACTTTTAAACCAAAGGACGAAATGTTTATAAAATGAGTGTGTAAATAGTGAGAACTGGGTGCAGTCTGTGCTGCATTATGTAAAGATTAACAGTCAGCACATTTTAATGAAGTGTTGCAGTTTAACGGGAACTCAAAAGAGGAACAATGTCAGACATAGGGTATTTCTGCAGCTTGTTTCTGTAGGTTTATGATACTTGAACCATATTTGGGTCTCACACTTACATGCTTAACATCAAATAAAGTTCAGGAAACATAACTATTTAATAGCAAAAGGAATAACAAAAGAAGATACCCTGGAAGCACAAAGTTTAGCATCTTGGATTCGTCACCATCCTGCAATGCATTATTCATCTCCCTCCTCCTACACAGGCGTCTCTGATTGGAGCTTCGTTACCTTGCCAGAGTTTACGTCTTCTTCGGCTTCTTCTTCTATGCTACCATGCCAATCTTCCCGTAGTACATTTTACCTGGATAAACGTGGACAACCCGGTAAAAAATATGACTCCAATATCAAAATCAGAATTCAAATAACTAAAAAATTTGCAGGTTGGGGGCCCCCTGGTGGCTGGGGGGCCCTATGCTTCCGCATAGTCCGCATATAGCAAGAACTGGCTCTGGATCTGCAGGACGCTGGATGACACAGTTACTCTCTTTCTGCTGCAGTCTGCATCACACTGTTTAAATAAATGATGTTGATGTTTGTTTGTTTTTATGTCAGGTTGTCAATGACTGAACGGTGCAATTTTTTGTCGCTGCAGTAAGGAATTGTGGAACCACATGACCTCCGTTCCTTTTCCTTTAAAGGATGGTTCAGTGTGTCCTATGTTAAAGGAGATAATAAAGGAAGCATTGAAACTCCTTTCCTTAACATTTAGAGAATTCAAACAGCTCTTATCATGGCGGCTATTACTACTACAGGGTCATTTCACACAGTTACGAACCTTCCTAAGCAAAATTGACTATTAGATCGCACCCCATGTGACACCAAACAACAACAAAAAACAAAATCGAGACAACTCAAATGGGACAGAAATATTAGATTAACTCATTTACTAGACATTTTACAGAATGTAAGACATTTTATATCAACTCAGTCCTAAAAAACACAGTGCAACAGTAAAAAAAACAACCTTGCTTTTAAAGACAGTATTCTTCAGATACAAGTGTTAGGAGCTTAGAGTGAGTATAACAAAGTGATCCATTGAAAAACAAAACAGGAAAAACTACAACCGTAGAAAACTGCATCAAAGTCTACACGCTGCTCGTCAGTGGCACGACAATCTGTAGTGTAAAAAGGGAAAGAGTAACAAAAGATGTGCACACGTCTCAATCCATGGTTGGATTAATTTACTGGGGGTGGGGGGGGATGTATATATAGGGCAGCTTCATTATTCATCTCAGACACCAACTAGTACTAATCAGCGATTTGATGACTTCATAAATGTAAATATATGTTGGCTTTCCATACTGGATAATAAACCAAACATCTTTGACTGTCAGTTACCTTGAAGCACTTTCAGGAATAAAAAAGAAACTAAAAAGGGCAAGTGCCCTGATTTTGCTGTTTACAGGTCTCTTGTCATACGTAAAAATTATATGATTGTTTTGTTGTTTTGTTTTTTAAAGATACAATACACATATTTTTTGGCCTTGTGACAGGAATGTGTGGAAAGAGAGAGATGGGGAATGCCATGCAGCAAAGGGCCGCAGGTCAGATTCAAACCCTTGGCCACTGAGGCAAAGACTGAGCCTTCGTACATGGGTCGGATGCTCTACCGACTGAGCTAACCGACACCTATTGTCTATTGATTTCATAAAATACCTCGTTTGATGTAACTTGAGTCAGTGTCGGTTGAGGCTGAAGACTACAAATCTGGGGATATGGAGTATGAAAGAGGTGAAGTTACCATACCTCTGTAGCCCGCTTACAGCTACACACAGAACACAGAAATCTCTGACTGAACAGACGGCCATCAAGTTGCATTGTGGGCAATGTAGTTATTATTATTTTTTTTTTAAACCAGGATGAAGAGAGTATGGAATTAAAAAAGACAATCTTTTCTTCACTGTCCATCACTAGTGCGACAATGTTTTAGAAGTGCAATGCTAAATCCATGGTGTTCTCTTTTAAAATCAGATTTGAACACAAGGCACCTCGACAAGACAAGGCCACAAGGTTAGGTAATGAGAGACCTTGATTTATATTGTACGTTAGTGGTGAAAATTATTTTGTCCAGCTGCTGGTGATCCAGCCATGCTCAACCACATACACAAATCTACACATTCAGAATATCAAAGAAAGACTAATTAACACAAAGCTGCCAAAAAGAAGCATATTGGTGGTGCTCGGCACTGTCCAAGTCCAGTTTAAACCTCTTGTACAGGGGGAAACATCATCCACTACCAGTGTTACTGGACCTAAAACTGGTCCAACACTGTGCCTACATTGTGCTTAGAAAGTTATATTGGACAGTGTAGGAGTGTAGGCCACACACAAAGAAAATCTGTAGATGAAACTCCAGAAAATGAGAAGTTACTCCGCAAAACCTGAGCAGGAAATAGTACAAAGGTTTTTCACTCAGTGCATTAAGTCCATCCAGTGTTTCATACTTCATACTTTCAGTGGAAAGTCTGCATGTCCACTTTTTGGTAAACTATTCAGTGGATTCAGGAAGGGAGGGAGCAGTTCAAACGTAGGTTCATCTCCCTTTGACTTAGTCAGTGAATCCAGTCAATGTCCGAAAGGTGAGAAAAATAAAAAGAAGGCCAGTCAGAAGGAATTTTTCCTTCTTGAGGCTAAAAGGTAATAAGACACAGTGGGGAACCATTGGATCATTTGAAAACCTTAGAAAGAAGTAGTTCAACTCTACTGGAATGCCAGACACAGCTGGTTGTAGACATATGTCTAGTAAGTAGGTTCATGATACTTTAACCATGTCTGGTTTGCATATTTGTCACACTTACATACTTATCAAGCAAAAATCAGGAAAAACAACTATTCAATAGGAAAATAAATGAAATGAAAGATACCCTGAAAGCACAAAGTTTAGCTTCTTGGATTCGTCACCATCCTGCCGTGCATTATTCATCTCCCTCCTCCTACACAGACGTCTCTGATTGGAGCTTCATTACAAACTTGTGACTTTTGGGGTCGATGAACTCCTCTCCCACGCGTAGGAAGGGGAGTGGTGTCACTGTGACAACCAGGGAGAAGTCAAGGCGCCTCAGGGAGAAGACCTGGCCCTGTCGCAGGGCAGAGGTTACTGGCTCTTCACTTACTAGTGTCCACTGGCGCCCCCTGCTGGTGTCCAGGTACTGGAGGGTGGGACCTGGGCTGAGGTAACGCTCAAGAAAAGCCTGAGACACAAACACAGGAAAAACAATTGTGAATCAGTTGATCAATAGTTGGACTAATCACTCTATAATTACAGATAAAGGGGAATGGTATAAAATGAAACTGATTATCTCCTTTTATAAGAGTAGAAAGGAAATCAAAATATATGTTTGTACCTGAAAGAAGACACTGTTCATCACATTTTACATTAAACGGGGTCAACTTAAGTTTATCCAGCTTAAAAAATACTGTAGATAACTGAACATGAAGGAAGAAATTAGGGTAAATGCAAAAAAAGTTTCATTATATGCAGATGACAAACCTGTTTTTACCCAAAATAAATAAAACTTAAAAACCCCAAATTAATGTTTAACTAAAATAACTGATAGGATCAGATAAAATAAATTAAAATGCACATAAAATCAAAACAGAATATATTAAAGTCAACACAGAGTTCCTGTAAAATGCAGAGAATTTGAAATATATAAATACTTTGATACGGCCATCCTTACCTTAGGGGTCATGTTGTGTGTGATGCAGAACTGCAGATGGTTAATGATGCTCTCCATGCTGTGGTAGGACTGCTGCCTGGTGGCGCGGAGGTACTTCTGCATTGCCCGCGCCATGGGGGCAAAGATAGCTTGGGCTGCTTCCCTGGGATCCATCACCTCCCTCGGGTGTTTGGGGGAGGATGCGGCCGCCTCTTCGTCCTGGTGACGCTTAATGTGGGTGAAGGCTTCTTCCACTGCCACCACCAGTCTGGGAGGAAAAACAGGAGCGTGTGAGACACCAGCTTAAATTTAAGTCCAACATGACATGAGGGTATATCTGTACCTGGCCTTGCGTTTGCGGACCCTGCGCTCCACCTCTGCCTCCTCGTAGTAGTACTCATTGTGGGAGTTGTCTCTTCTCCGGGGAGCTGCTGCGATCATGGTTCTGGACTGGCCCGTAGTGTTATTGGTGCTGTTCTCTGTAAACAGAAACACCAAAATTAAGGACGACCTGTTGATCTAGTTGGCAGACAGAGCATCTTAAATATATTTTAAATATACACATGAAAGGAAGTGATGAGTGTAAGAAGATCGTTTTACCTTCCCCCAGGTTGTAGACCTTGAAGGCAGACATCTTCTTGGAGAGGATGGACTTCGGCAGATTGAGCAGGGCTGGGTTATAGACCGGGAAGTCACTGTAATACTGATCCAGAACCCACACTGCCGCCCGTTGAATACTGCAAGACGAGAGAGGAAGAAAAACAAGAAGTTCTTCCTTTAAACTGGCATATTTCAAAACAAGAGCTCTTATCAGTGCATAGCACCGCTGCCAGCTTGACAGATTGATGGTCACTCTCTAAATGCAGATACAGAAAGCGGTAAACCACTGGAGACGGAAACTACCTGTGGGCTGCATTTATTAGACAGTACGAGAAGTATGTAGTAGCTAAAACAAGCAGCGATTGATGTGTGTGTGAAGAGAAAAAAGATGTTTCTTTAATTTTAAACGTTGCAGGCCTCAAACAGATTACAGTTTTATTGTTGGTGTCCTGTTTGCTGTACTTTGCAGGATTAGATCTCAGTCTGTTGATGTTTTGTCTTTGGTTCTGAGTCTACAACCAAGGCAGAAACTGAGAACCAGCTCCAGCTCCAGCTGTTACCCTGTTGACTAAGTGTCCAGAATCAGATGTAGGGACTTTTTCCTATTGAAGGCATCAGCCCAGACATCAAGAGCCCTAAGAAATTCTGCAAGGGAGTGCCTGCAGAAGAAGCTCTGCTGTAGGCGAACTACTCAAGTCTTTATTATCATTACAGGATCCAGTTGTGGACTCTCACATCAAAGATTTATCAACTCAATGTGCGAGAGAGCTGCTTCCCACAAATGATGCTCCAGGTCATGGCTGGTTTACTCGCTACTTTCTTTTTAATTGCACTCATCCCATAAAGCAGCACATGAGCAGCTGCAGGTGGAGGAGGTCTGCAGTGTTGCAGCAAAGTCAGAAGATTGTTCACACACTGTGGCCTTACAGACATTAAGTCACACTATTGTTAATTTGGACAATAAATGTGTCTGAGGAACTTTGTCTTCATCTTTTTGGATAACACAAACTCAACAAAACGTATAAATCTAAAATGTAAAAACACGATGAAACTTAAAATCAATCACTAACCTGAGATAACCCACGTTGTAGAAGTGGCTAGCTCCATCCGTCGTCCTCACAACCTTCAGACAGAAAGCAGGCTGCAGATGTCTGACCTCCAGCAGCACCAAGGTCAGGTACTGGATGAACAGCAGAGCGTCCACCAGAGATGCCGCATATCCCACAATCCCTCTGTAGTCCGTCTCCCTGGGCTCCAGCACCCGCACCCCATAGAAGAGCCAATAAGACGCCACGAAGAGGAAGACCAATGCCAGCAGCAGACAACGGAAGATGAAGAAGCGTGGCAGAGTGGCTCTGGGTGGGCGGAGAAACAGTGCCCAGGTGGAGATGAGGAGGATCAGGAGCTTGAAGGCCAGAGAAATGTAGAGGCCCTCACATGGTGTGCCACAAGGTTCCAACGTGTCCCGCCACAGCAGTTGTGGGAGCGCCAGGAAGGCCAGAGGAGTGACCAGAGCAAAGAGTCCCAGGACAGCGCCCAACGCTGGGCCGAGGTAACGCCGGCACTCGAGGGGCGAGGAGTCCTCAAGGTCTTTAGAGATCCGTGTCAAGTCCTCGTTGGAGACGCTGTCCACAGAGGTGCCGGTGACCACCGTGGTGGTCTCGCCCCAGTTATCATCCTGAAGAGAGAGGAGAACAAAGGAGAGTGTTGGTGATACGTGGCAGAGCAGAGCTTACACGGCTTATCGATTCGAAGGAAATCTGACCCTGTCGTCTCCTCTGGTGGACTCGGCGTCTAGCAACGACTCTGCAGGAGCCTGGATGGTCACAGATTTATCTCCACGGATGCTGAGGTCACGACCCTTCGAGCGATGTCTGTCCCTCCTCTCCCTGGAGAAAAAGACAAAGTGTACGATTTATAGTCAGTGACGATTTATAAACCATGGAGAGAAAATAATGACTTAAAACTTCCTGTCCTGGCAGATTTTATATTACCCTCTCGTCACTAATATAATTATTTAATCGCAATTATTATTATTATATTAATTATTCTCTGTCTTTTCTGGTGCCACCACCAGGAGGTGCCAAATTCTACATATAGCACCTTTAAGAATGCATGGTTTGGCTACAACTAACAATTTACCAATTAATACACATTAAATACTTCCTAATAGATTAAATACAAATTAATTAAATGTGCCCGTTAGAATATCTTAAAGTTTCTTGTTTTGTCCACAACCCAGGAAATCCATTTCACTATCATATATAACAAAGAAAATGAGAAAAATCTTACATTTGAGAAACAAGAATCAAAAAATGTGAAGGTATCTTTGCTCAAATCAACCATCGAAATGTCATCGAAGTTTCGTTTTCATTTTTTCTCATGATCAAATATATATAATATTGCAAAAATATTTTAAGTTCAAGTAAATTTGAGCAATTAGTGCCGGCAAATGAGTGAATTAATTAAATGAGAGAAAATTTAGTGGCTATTATTTTGGTAATTTTTTAGCGAAAATGTTAAAGTTTGAATTCACAAACATAAATATTTGCTGGTTTGCTTCTTCATCTGTAGTAAAAAGTTGAATGTCGAGTTTTGGTCAGCAATTAAAGTTTTAAACTTAACAGAAACAATTAACCAATAATCAGCAAATCCTGAACGAAATTATTCATTTGCATCCCTGCTTGCAATCCAATCCAACGTGGTGGTCCGCTACCTGTGTTTTCGGGAGCTCCGCGAGTGGGACGACTTGTAGGAGTAGCCCGAGTACGTCGATTCGTTGTCCATGTCGGAGGCCGGCGGTGGGCGGGGTTTCCTGGGCCCTCCTGCCCCCGAGCCGCCGCCCTTCTCCCACACCACGCCCAGCTGGCTCTTTCGATCGCTGATGGACTTGGCGGAGAGGGCCAGAGGGAGGCGCAGCAAGTCCACTTTACTCCTGAGGGAATCTATCTTGGAAGCCTGGGAGGGGGAAGAAGATAAATGATAGAAATTAGAGAGGCTGGAGTGAGGAAAGTCAGCGTGTGAGAGAGAGAAAAGGGAGAGAGGAGAGTGAAGGCGGAAAGAGAAATGAGAAGAGAGGTAGAGGGAGAGATAATTTGTCATATCAGGCAGGAATAAAAGGATCTCAGAGGGAAACAAACCAAGCTACAGGAAGAGAGACTGCATTGTTAAAAAGCTGGCACTCCACGGTGTGTGAAAGTGTCTGTGTGTGCTCTCGGCCAGGTCGTCGCTGAGCTCATTCTTCCTCTTTGTGGGACTTTTTATGAGCAGACTCAAGTGATTTGGCCCTGGGTGCGTTCTCAGCCAATAAAGGGCAATTACGCCACCTTCTATTCTGGGCTCCTATGTGCACGACATGCTGGATGCAGCTCCCAAATGTTCCAGGACGCCACGCACCAGCATCTCATTCATAAATATATTTTGTTTTCACGCTGGAGAATCTCCACACTTCTTTTTCTTTTTTGGGGTCCATGTGTGATGCATACTCGCCCAGACGCCACATTCCCCAACTGTCCCCTGCGGTCTCTAAGGGCAACGGAGCTCAACCACCACAATGAGGATGAATGGGAGGCTGGGGGTGAGAAAGGACAGGAGGGGGGGTGGTTGCCACGGAAACCTGAACATCAACTCTACAACCCCTCCTCCCTCAAATACACATCTGAGAAGACACAGACAGACACGAATCATTTACCAGGCCGCTGTTCTGACTTCATTTGAAAGATTTTTTTCTACTCCCTATAATCTGTTTCCATCCTCCATTTTAAGTTTTTCAAGCAGACTGTACACTTTTTTTTTTTGGTACTTTCCAAAATGGACGCAGAACAAGAAGACTCATAATCTAATAAAATAAATTGTCCTCGCGCTCCCAATTTGTGCCACGAACTCCCGTGTTCACATCAGACGCTGACAGTCGTCTGTAATGGCTTTCATGTGATTCACACATGGACGTCTCAGCTGGGAGAAGATCACAATGAACAGGAATAAAAAACAGACAAACACAGAATATTCAGTGTTTTTGAATGAAGCTATCTGTTCGAGTGAGTACTGTAAATCAGCAGACGTACAAAGTATAGTAACAGTAAGTTTGTATACTGCTGCAACTCGAACAGATACATTAGCAGGCTGTAAATAATTTAATTCTTCACTCAGTCGTGGGATCAGCCACTTATTTGTAATGTCGGATGTAGTATTTATTTTGTTTGGTTACATCTTGGGTTTTTTTTGGGTGGTTTTATGTGTGAAATAGTTCAAATCAAATCAAAGATCTCACCTGAGAGATTTCCAGACTGATGCATTTGCTTGGTATATTTGTAATAAAAGCTTAGACTGTGCGTACAGCATACACCGGTGCTTTGGTTGCAGCTTTATACGAAACGAAAATAAAGAATCAGGCTCCTGGATCGGGCTTGTAGGTTACACACACTTTGGTCAAACACTGTCCTTGTGAGGGTAGAAGAGAAATGAATGCAGTTAAATTTCCTGAAGGAAAACCTGATGCAGTCTGCAAAAAAAAAAAACCTGCCACATGGTAGAAAATTAACTTAAGCATGAAGCCAAAAAAGAGACGTTAAAACATTAAAACAAATAGATCCTGTGAGAATGAGAATGTACAAGGCCGCTGTCACATGCCAGGCGGAGCACTCTGCTCACTTTCTGGTTAAAAATGGAAAACCCACCAACCCGAGAGCTCCGATTCTCTAGTGGCATGAAAAATGATCTTTGGGCCTTTGCTGCAGCGGCCACACAACGAAGAGAAGAGCCAAAATCTGTGCTGATGCAGTCTGCACCACCTCTGACCAACTGTTCTGGGGTAGATTCAAAATCGAAATAAATAAAATGTGGTGAGGCTTCAGCGCGAGTTGGCAGAACATTGAGCAGTGACCCATACAGGCAAGAGGCAGATAGTGATTTATAGGTGCGGCTCTAAACACGACAGAGTTTCTCAACTATTTCAAACTACATTATTGTAACACAAACAACAGCAGCTCTGTCTCTCACACACAGAGACAGTCAATCCCATCGATCCCTCTATATTAGATTAACCCATGCTCAGCATCATCTGGGGTGTGTGATGTGGAAAAACACAGAACACCAGATTTTAAATTTAAAGTGTGTCTGCATCATCTTTAAAGTCATATCTATCATCATCTATGCTTCTTTTTCAAGAAAACTGAGAAAAAGTTTACAAAGTTTCTGATTTATGTCTCAGCTTTGGATGAAAACAACTCAGTTCAGTGGGTGTTTCTTTCCGCACAGCCTCAGGTGGGTGCTGCGGGTCTGTGTGGTGGGCTCCCGGGGGCCTCCAGGCCTCAGGGTGGCAGTGGGCCAGCGAGGCGTGGCTGCTGCCTCTTTACAGACTCCTGCAAGCAACCCCAAGCCCAGGCTTCGAGGCCTTTACGTTGCAAACACACACACACACACACACGCTGAGCTGAGCATGCTTTAAAACTCGGTGGTGAGCAGCTGCAGCCGTTTTGATTTAACATTAGTGTAAACGCAGCGACTCCACTGTTGGAGACAAAGCGGAACACGCATCAGGGTGGAGCGATGCCACAAGCGAGCTCAGCCTGCACGCCGAGCGGACCGAGTCTTAGCAGACTTGATCCATTTTGCGCACCGTGCGTAAAAGTGGAAAATGGATAAAAAAAGAAAGAAAAACTTTGCCGATGAGCTCCACGGGTACGCGTCCACCCCGGTGCAGAAATCCAGCTCCTGTGATCGATGCTGTTATCTGCCAACTCATCACTCCTGACTGACGAGTGGATGTGGACAAATAAACATGAAATGCATCTGGAAAAAAAAGTGATCGCATTTGTAATTTTTAGCTCTAAAGCCATAACCAGCTGGTGATCTCACATAAATACTCATATACTAGCAGCACACTCTACCCAGAAATCCTGCAGGGAGCGTCTTACCTTTCTACCCAAGAGGAAAAAGCTGCAGCCCGCAGCACAAAGAGCCGAGCGCCTCCAACAAAAAGCGCCTCCAAAACGCTCCAAATTCACTTTCTCTCCACTCTCACCCGTGCGTTACTTTCCGTGCATTCACCTCCGGAGTGGAAGTCGGTTCTTCTTCTTGTGTGAACGTAACATAAGTGTGTGTGTGTGTGTTATTTTTGTTTCCACGGTTCCAGCCCGAAATCTCGGATCGAAGCTCCCGGAGCTTTCGGACAAAAGGCAGCGACGAGAGGCGCAGCTCATCCCGGCTCCGCGTCTGCTGTGTGTGGGGGAGCCCCGCTGAGCTGAGCGGCTCTGTGCTGCAGACATCCAGCGCCGGCAGAGACACACACACACACACACACACACACACACACAGGTCAAGCTAGAGAGAGTGTGTGTGTGTGTGCACTCAGAGCTTCCCACAGTGACTTTCAAAATAAAGCTCAAACTGGTGGACTCCATGTAAGAGAACCCCCATTCTGCAGACACAAGAGCCTCATTCAAGGGTAAAAATCTTTACTCTCAGTTGATGCTACACTAATAAAAACATAGTTATGAATATTATATTTAATTTCCGCCATTAAATCCTGCAAAATTGCACATGCACGTCCTTTAAAAATGCCTCTGTCTGCTTCTAATAGAATGTTTTTACTTACTTTTAGATTAAGAATCACCTCAAAATCAAATTATATGGTGAAATCTAATCATAATTAAAACAAACATCATCTGAATGTTCAGTTTTTTTTAAATACTAATGGTTAAAATTCAGTTTCAAAACATTTCTACTAATATAAAAGTGGAGTTTTGGTGTTCCCTCCTATAGTGCTTTGCCATCATCCATCCTTTTTCCAGTTAGTCGAGAGGCGGATACGACCTGGATAAGTCTTAACGTGTAATAATAATAATCCAGTAATCTTAATAGTAATGTAGTGTAAAATCAGATGTACAAAAACTGAAAGAAGTAAATGAACGACGGTCGTAGATGTGTGAAGCTTTTTAAATGTTTAGTTTCACCACTTAATGAACAGAAGGTTCTTAAATCTGATACATATCTGATATATATTTAATATATTAGGGATGAAATACTAAAGACTGGTCTCATATTTACACCTAATCATGCTTTTATTTTCATGCCAAGAATGACTCGCTTCCTGTCACACCTTGCTGTCCACAGTGTGCTCGACACATTCAGGCTTCACAGAGCAGAAAACTCAATTAAACCCTAATTTCTCCATTTTCCTTTGGCTGTCAGGGACAACCAATGCAGAACAGGAGCTTGTTTTTAACCACACATAGCAACTCGACAACAAACTGACCCTGTTCTCACTGTCCAAAGATAGAAACGGATTGTTTCTGGACAATTCCTCTCGAATTATAAATATGGTAGATGATTAAAATCCTTAATTTTTGGCAGAAAAAGACGTATTTATTGTTATTAAGGCGATAAGGCGTCCAAAAGTTTAATATTCAAAGATTCAAACACTTGTTTTCTTTATCCAGTTTCTTTTTAATTTCACAAAACACATGAATCTGAGACATGAGCTCTTTTTTTTTTTTCCTTCTGTGCAGCTAAACAATCTCACCAATTTTAAAAACAAGGGAGAAGAAAATAATTTATACATCCTTTTTTTGTTTTTAATCATATCTACAAAAATAAAATCAAATACGAGGACTAAGGCTTTACAGAAAAAAATTAACATATATAAAACAAGTGGGTCTGATCTCTCTATATTACATGAGTGAACAATTTTTTTTGTTGTTTTTAAAAATAAAAAAAGACAAAATAAAAAGACAATGAGATGATAGTTAAAGACGTGTGTATGCGTACAGTAGTTTGCACCGTGCAGGGAAGTTTGTTTGTGCAACATTTAATAAGAATAAAGAAAAAAAAGAAGAAAGAAAGGAATCAGTTGATTTTTTTTTGTTTTTACAGCCGTTGGGGCCACAACGCTGATGTACAAGACAAATGTATGAAAAAAGAGAAATCATGGAAGAAACGTAGAGGTAGAAAATTGGAGAAAAAAAACTGTAGGAAAGAAGAGACGAGATGCATGGAAGAGAGATCCTGATTTTCAACCGGCTCAGTGAGCCGCTTGAAATTCAGCATCCAAAAAATGTGGAGAAGTCGAAATAAAACTCCCTTCGACACCTCTGACGAGGACATTTCACTTTGGTTGAACATTTTTCACATTTTAGCCGCAAAAAAATTCCTCAAGTTTATTCAGGACCGGCTGTCCGTTCAGCGATCAGTAGCTCTCGTTTTGTTTTGTTCGTACGCGACCGCCTCGTCGTCGACGACGACTCAAACTCCTTGGCTAAAGAGTGAAAACCTTCCACCAGTGAAATATCGTTCTAAATCGTAGAATGAGTGGCTGGTAGTGTGTAAGTATACTTGGCTCCTTGCTGGGTTCAGTTTCGTCAGTACGTGTTGTCAGTTTTGAAGCTGGTAAAGAGGCTGGGTAGCTCACTAAAGCGCTCCTTGCTTAGTATTTGAAACCAGCTCAAATAAAAATTCAGTCCAGTGTGATTCTGCCCAGCTCGATAAGAGAAAGAAAAGAAATATTTTAAACTGCTACAAACCTTGTAACATTTTAAACACAGATTTTCTGTCTAGTGTGTGTGTGTTAGAGATCAGACAGATGGGAGTCTGAGAAAAAAAAAACAAAGCGCTTGGCTTTAGTGTCAGTCTTTGCTGGTTACACATGCCTCGAACACGGCGTACAAAAAAAAAGATGACTCCTAAGTATGATCCAAAAAATAGTTCAAGGAATAGTTTGACGTTTCGGGAAACGCTCTTATTGCTTTCTTGCAGAGCGTTAGATGAGATTCCCACCTCCCTTGCACGTATAGGGAGATGGCAGCTTAGCATAGCATAAAGACTGACACCCGGGGGAGCGGAGAAAGCTCGGCTCTGGGCTTAAAAGTTAACAATTATTTGTTTAATTTATTTGTATTACGTGGAAAACTATTTCTTGGCCATGCGCTATAACTTCCTGGAGGTTGCCAGGCAAACCGCAGAGCCCCTAGGTGCTAGTAAGATGCACTATGTTGCTCTAGAAGTGCCGCTATGTGATTTTCTGCTACCTTTGGGCAGAGCCAGTGCCGCTATGTGATTTTCTGCTGCCTATGGGCAGAGCCAATGCTACATATTCCCCCTGTTTTCAGTCTTTATGCTAAGCTAAGCTAGCCAGCTGCTGCATATTAAATGTAAATCTGTCAAGTCTTTGCAAAAAGGCGTATTCCCCAAAATGTACAACGACTCCTTCGCAGTAACTTTTGCTTCATCTAGCTGTAGTGATTTTATTTTTTATTTATTTGTCTTGGATCACGTGCGTAAACTTGAGTTTGTAAAATTATATTTTACAAAGCTTTTCCAGTAAATAGAAGTTGTTCTGTGCAGGAAAAAAGGGTGAGGGTGGGTCTCTCTCTTCTTGGAAAGCTACTTGGTAAAGAGCGCAGTCCTTTCATGGCTTTGGATGTGGGCTACATGGATGCAAACACTATGTACGGTATGAGCGTTGGATGGGAGAAGGGATACGTTGCTGGTTCACAGTATTCACCGTGGTTATTTACACACGCACACACGATACACCGGTAGAGAGAGGACTGACAGGATGTCACACGGTCAAATCTTAAAGTGTAGACAGGCAATGTCGGCGGTGATATTTGGCAGCGATTTGATTTGAGCGACAATATTCAAGTCTGAATCTGTATTCGTCCCGTTCCCTCTCACTCGTCGTCAACATTGCCTGTCTTGAACCTCCCCGTCCCAAAACACAAAAACTAACACAAAAACATCCTGAATCTCCCAAAAAACTTAAACATGATGAGAACAGCGGCGCGTGAACCCACTGAGCTTTGTTAGTGTAAAAATCGCTGAGATCCCTGTACGCCTCTGAAGCAGCGCTGAAAAGAAAAAACCTGCCAGCATTTCAGTAGTAAACAGCGCAGTAGTGTTTCCAGAACTTAAAAAAAGAAATAAATGAGCGATGATGCGTTGCTTCCAAACAGCCGTCTTGTAGCTTAAAAGAAGGATGAACACGGTAACGTCAGTGTTGCTGCAACTGTCCCCCAGTGACAAAGAACTGTAGTGTTTCTCCCACAGTGTGAGGACATGAACGTCTGAGATGAATGAAACTTGACGATGTACGAGTGTGTGTGTGATATTGGTTTCCTTACCCAGTGCAAATAACCTGAATTATATAAACACAGTCCTTCGGCCGTGGTGGCAGGTGAACTCAGTGTAAAGCAACTAATGTGGTGGTTGGTTGGTTGGTTGGTTGGTTGGTTGTTGGGGGGGAGGGGACCCCCGGAGGCCAGTGGCATCTCTTTAGTCCCTGATCGTCCACTGTAGAGGACGTACATGACAGAGGGATGCATTGTGGGTAAAGTGCAGGGGTGATGGGTCCCTCGGCTTTTTTTTTTTTTCCTTTTAAATTAATGTTTCAACACTTTTTTCTGCTCCGTTCCTTCAACCAGCTCTTTGAACTCATTTTCCTTCACAAATATCCAACGTGTCTTTCCACTTGCAGTTCTTCCATCTTTTCTCTCTCTCTCTCTCTCTCTCTTCGTTAGTCGACTTGTCTTCGGCCTTTTTGTTCCTTCATACTTTCTCCTCGTTCCATCCTGGACTCCCTCCGCCTCGAGCTCTGGTAGATGTCCGGGGTTGTGCGCTGACCCCCTCAGAAATCCCAGTGAGTCTGTCCAGCTTCCTGGTACCCAGGGCTACAGAAAAAAAACAACAACAAAAAAAAAACAGCCACGGTCCTTCTTGGGCTCTGTTCCACCGGCCAGTGCATGCAGGGACGAGGGGAGGCGAGCCTAAGCTGCCCGAGTCTCTGACAGTGGGTACATGTGGGAGGGTCCGTATGCCGACAATCAAGATTGAGTGACTCTCGGCAACAACGTCAGAATCCTGTCGACTGAATCTTGGGCTCTGCTGGACTGCCCTCTTTGCCTGGTTGGGTTCGAGGAAGAAGATTAGTACAAACATGATCATCATCTGCTGGATTGCAGAGTTTACGATGTGAATTCAGCTCCCTCTTACCGTCTCCTGAGCCGCGATCCAGAGAAGGTGTTCTGGAGACGGTTGCCGACGGACACCCTTGGTCCTCTGACTCCTGATTGACGGCTGGCTCTGTGAGGGTTTTCAAGAGCTTGTGATGGGCTCTCTCTATTTCCTGCAGACGGGTGAAGAGACAACGTCGTTATCTTCACAAGCGACAAACTATTACAAACGTTGTGGGTTAAAAACAATCCTGAGAGCGGCATGGGCCATGAAGACATCGGAAAAATGGTCACAGCCTGTAGTATATCAGACATAAAAACTCACCTTCAGCTGCCGCAACTTGCTCATCAACCCCTCGATCGTGTTGAAAATCTCGTCCACATTTTTGATCACGTGGCTCTGCTGCCCGCCCTGCGTTTGGCCCGTTTCTTCATCCTGTTCCAGTTGCATAGCCTCTGATTGGTCGGTCGCATCCTCCCCCGGCTGAGACATCGCCTCCCCCAGAGGCTGAGGGAAGTGGCTGGCGGTGGGGGTGGGAGGGTCGTTGGTGGCGTCGTCAGTGGCGCTCTCTCCCTGCTCTGTCGGCATTACCAAGTAGAAAGTGTTCCCTGGAGAACAGACGTGAGAGGATGAATGATGAATAACACACGCGTAACGAGAAGAATGTGCTTGTTTGATAATAACTGCAGCACGTGACCAATTTAGTTGTCATTACCATGTGCAGCGGCCTCGCCTCTCGGCTTGGATGATTGGTCGGAGGGGAGGGCGACAACATCAGTGATGCCGCCAGGGACAGAAGAAGAAGAAGAAGGACCCGCAACCACAGCTATGCACAGAGGATAGACGTGTGACAGTGAAAAGTGTGTGCGGCAGAGTTTCGTGTGTCAATCAAAGAGTGAAAGAGTGCGAGCGGAGACAAGAAGGACGGAATAACGAATCACCGAGTGCAGAGGAAACATGCAGAGGAAGGCAGCCAGATAAAAGCAGCGAGCTGAATTCACTCTCAGTTCAACCAACTTCTGAATTTGTATCTTGAGAAGTGGATGACCTCAGAGTGATCAGCCGAAGAATTTAAATTCGGAAGATTTTCTCGATCCGTTACCTTTCCTCACGACCTGAACACTGGGCTGCTCCGTCTCCGGGGGCGGCGGCAGCAGAACATCTTCGGGCTCGGCCTCCCATTCGTCGGTGCTGAAGTTGAGGACCGTCTCCAGAGACTCCGGCCGCTGTCGCTCCGTGAACGAGCCCCTCTCGTTGGACGTCTCGTTGGTGGGCGTGTCGTCCGAATCGTGGCTCCAACAGTCGTCTTCCAGATCTCGCAATATGAGCTGCCTCAGTGTTTCAACTGTCGAGGCAAGAAAAGCACGAGGCTGATTAAACTTTATAACCTTATAAAAACTATAGAACCAAATTAATAGATCTAAATGTCCCCAAGCATCTTTTTCTTCTTCGTAACGGCGACATATACGCCAATATTGGTATCGATATATCATCTGGCTCTATTATTTATGTGTTTTCGTTCTCCGTCCTCCTCACCGTCTTGTAAAGCGGCCTCCGCCACACCAGCTGCTTTCCTCTCCGATTGGTCCGAAGGTGTGTCGGCCGACAGCGCGATGTCGTCGTTGGAGGAATGTGTCTCCATGGAGTCTGACTGCTCCGTCATTGAGTTGTCTGGAAGATTTCAAACACAATCAAACGGTTTTGCCTCACAAATATTTGCAGACGGTTTGAACAGTCGAGTGCGACGATCACGACGTGGTTATTACCTGGATAAACGCTGCTGCTCACTGAGACTGGAGACGCACTGCGCAGACTGGGGGAACTAGAAAAAACACAACCCACGTTAAGTCGCGGAATGATGGAATAATACAGAAGATATTTTCCATACTTTGTTTATCATTCACAGAGTCACTCACGATATTCGCATGGATCCGTGATTGACCAGTGGTGATGAACCGTCGGCCGATGCGATGGTCTTTTCAAGTAACTCTTTCCAGCTGCCAAACAAAGATCAACAGTCAGCACACGCTGCAGACGTAGACGTGTGACGGAGAGAAAGATTTCTGGAGGCTGAAGAACAGCATGAACTTACGTGTTTTTCTCTGACGCCGTCCCAGCCACCAGCTCGTAGATCTGCCTCTCTGTGGTGCTGATGATGTAGAGCGCTCTGTTGTCTGGAAAGAAATTCAGAGATTTAATGATCAGAAAAAAAGAAAGAAAGAAAATTTTGCCTGCTCAGGCGTGATCACAGACTTACCCGTCGCTACTGAGCGGACCAGCAGCGAGTCCAGCTTCACCAGAGGGCTGAAGGAGGTCTTGCTGTCTCCACTGCCTCCTCCGCCTCCACCCAGCCAGCGGGATGGATACCTCAGCTGCAGCCGGTCGTCTGGGCCCCTCTGTAGAAGGACGAGGCAGTCTGACAGCAGCAGTGCTTGAATCTCTGATGGGAGGGACGCAAAGACGTGTGATCAAAGGGGTATGAAACCAAACCCATGAGACTGCATGTATCCAGAGAAGACGCGCTGACCTATCTGCTTGTCTTTGTTGACTTTCCACGTGAGAGGACCTTCGTGAATCATCCTCTTAGTGGAGAAATCCAGACTCTGGGAGGAAAAGCTTCTGTTAGACATGTCTGACTCACAGTATGAGCAATGTGGACGGTGGTAACGGTTTAAATCACCTTGAACTGAGGGGCAGCATCCAGCCTGCGTTGGTATTGGCTGAGCCGTTGCCGGTGTTCTGTTTCTCTGACAATCTCGTTGACCGCCTGCAGTATCCCTCGGCAACAAGCCTGAGCGCGCTGAAGCGAGGGGAGGTCCGACGAACCGGCTAGACGTAAAAAACAAACAAACATCTGCCTTAAAAACGACGAACTTTTGGGGCTTTTTGTCGTTTATAACACCATGATGCATCTCTTGATTGCTCACCCTCCGTGTGTTTCATGATCTTGTCCAGCAGCAGGGGGTACTTGGTGAGCCTCTGCATCTCTGACACCAGCAGGTCTTTGAGCTGCAGCCTCCGACAGTGAGGACTCGCTTCACACTCCTGGACAAATGTCAAGCACGTAAGCGCGGAGCTACAAGCACGAAGACAGCTACTAGGTGTGTGTATGTGTGTGTGTGTGCGTACCTGGATGATGTGAGCGAAACGAGGGTCTTTGCGTTGCTTGTTCTTGATGAGCTCCAGGGCCTGAGATTGCTGGCTGCACAGCTGGGACGTCTGTTCCTGAAACTCGTCTCCAGCAGCACCTTCAAACTAGAAACACGCCCTGCTGTCAACACACTGACTACACGTACGCGTGTGTGTTCATGAACACGTGTGACGTCGCGGTTACTTCACTCACCCTGGCCAGCATGACGTCCCCGATGTCCTGAACGATGGGAGTTTCTCGCCGCTTCTTTATCGCCTCACACAGACTTGCTGCAACAAATCGACAAAATAAAAGACTAATAAAACCAAACTGTCTGTAACTCCGACGTGGTGATTAGATCTTACTATGTTCTTCCATGTCGGCTCTAAATTAAAAGCCTAGAATACATACTGACTGAGATTACATTTAACAGTCACGACCTTTGCCTGGGATTTGCTTCACTTATTATTATTTACTTAGCAACATACAGCCCTGGATACATATTGACTCAAAGCACAACTCGCTTCACTGTGCAAACAGCAACAGAGGCGGAAAAAGAAGCAAAAAGAAGCGACAGCGTTGGGAATCTTTACTCTGGAAAAACAAGATCACATTAATGCAAAAAAATCATTCAGCACATGAGGAAAATACACCTGTAATTACGGTAAATAAACAGGAATTAGACTTGCATATACACACACACACTGACCGTGGAGTTCATAGACCTGAGGCAGGTTGGGGAAGATGCAGGCCAGCTCATCAGAGTTCAGCACAGACCTCATCTTCTGGAAAAATACCTGATCCAGGACCCGTAAAGTCCGCAGGTGGGACGCCTCGGTGGTGAACAGCTCTGATGATGAACAGAAGAGGGAGCAGCTGTTAATATTGTCATGTTACCACAGTGATCATGGAAGAAGCAGCACGTCTTGACTCGTACCGTATATGACGGCCTGTCTGTCCACCTCCCTCGGACTGAGCGTGGCGAGGAGCTGAGGAGGAACCGTGTCCTGCCAGTTCTGGCTGTCGCACACCTCCTCCTCCAGCGCCGCCGCGTCCGGCAGCAGCGCCAACGGCGAGTCTACGCTCCTGCGCACACACACACACACACACACACAGAAACAAACATGACTATTAGTCTCATCGTTTGTTTCTCGTGAAGAAAAGAGCGTGTGGGCATCTCTCTTTACATTTCCAGACAACTAGCTAAACTGTCGATCACTCGTCTACGGGGGTGACACAGAAACTCACCTGCGCCTGGATCGAGGGGTGTATGGGGGTGTAGGGTTCTCTAGAGACCTGAGTTTGAGAGAGAGTGGAGAGAGATGGCATGAGGCGATAGCCTGCATTTTCAGGGATAAGGTCCGAGGTGTTTGGGATGTAAAAGCTCTCATCCCTTCCTGAAGGATGCAAAGAAATATCTGCCAGTCAAACACTTTGTTTTCTGGTCTTTACCGTGCAGAGCTGCTGGACGCGGACGACGAGGCGCTGTGCTGCAGCGGCCTGAGGCCCGGCCCCTCCCTCTCCTCCCCGCAGTCCTCCATGTCCACGTCGCTACGGGAGCGAGGGACGGACTCCGTCCCCGAGACGACGCCTCGGCGCCGCCCTTCACCCTGAGCCTTCAGCGACTCGCTGCGTGCCAGACGCACGGACACCGTAGGGCTGCAGGAGAGAAAAGACACGTTTAACATGGTGCTGTGAGCTGATATCGAATATCTACTAACGGTTGAGGAGCTACCTCTCCATGCTGTCTTCTCCCAGGCTGCTGGAGGAGAGCCGCTGGGGGTCGGCAGCGTCGCCCCCCTCCTCTCCCGTCTCGGTGTGATTCTCAAACTGCTGGATGATGTTCCTCACACTGCCGGGACGGACTGCAAACACGGACATCAGTTTATAGTTTGATAAAAAACAGCACGCGCTCGTATAAATCGGGGAGTCGGGGACGTTCGAGAACGTAAAGAGTAAAAACAAAAGTGCGGAGAGAAATCATATATACCTTCAGTGGGTGACAACGGGACATGGAATGCTACGAAACCAAAAAAATGAAATCAGAACAAGACACAATGGAAAAATCCACAAATAAACAAACAAACGATAAAAAGGGCAAACAGAGGGCAGAAGGAATCAATGCTGTCTGACAGACACGAACGAGAGCGTCGCGTGTGTCACCAATACTGTCAGGCAATAATGACTGTTCACATAGATTTTACATGTTAAACACCGATAATGTTCTCATAGGAACAGGGTCATGATTAGATGATTTAATGGATGGTCATTTACTGTGTGTGTGTGTGTGTGTGTGTATTTACTGGACTGCGATGTGGAGCGCGGCTTGCCGATGTACTTCAGGATGGGATTTCTCTTTTTATCCTCGCCCCCATCTTTGTCTTTCCTGGTTCCACTCAGCTGCGGAGAGAGACGAGCCGCGTCAAACGATCGACGTACGAACTTTCCTGCGATTGACCGACTTCCGTTCATTTGCATGAAGCTTTTAATTCGCTACATTAGAACATGTGTGTTCATCTCCCATCTGAACATGAAACACTGAGAAATCTTTTGATTTCAGAAAGGACAGACATCTTTCACTAACACCTCAGTGATGTACAAAGTAAAAGGACTGTACTCATATAGTGAAACTCGAGGCGCCTCTTCTCTCTACAGGGGGGTGTCTTTAAAAAGAGACACCTCTTTTTAAAGACACTGATATGCAGAGTGACGTCACATCTCCCCAATCGCTTCCTGTGCGTGTTAGGATTGATTTTATGATTCTACTGATCACTTTTAAAGCCCGCAGGGGTCTGGCACCTTTATATATTGCTTGCATGATAACCCACTATGAGCCAGCTCGCAGCCTTAGATCCTCTGGGGCGGATCACTTCTGGTCGTTCCGGGCTCGAGGCTAAAAACAAGAGGAGACCCTCGACTCTGAAACGACCTGCCCGAGGAGACGAGGCTCACTGAATCACTTAATAAATAAATAAAGTTATTATTATCACGGAGCAAACACCTCATGAAGGCCAGACCACGAGGTGAGCTAATAGATATTTACAGCACTGCTTAAAACAATGACACTGTGTCTTCTTTGTTGATGCTGTAAACTCAAATCTCACTGCAGAATGTTCAACCCTGTTCTTGCATATTTAAAAAAAATAAAATAGTTACATTTGCATCATTTGTAAAATCCTTCTGCGGGGGCGGTCTTACCTTCTTCGTCTTTAAGAAGGCGAGCCACTTCTCCTTCTCTGTGCTCAGACCGGGGAACACCTTGGAGTCTCTGAGCTTGATGCCAGAGTGACGCAGGTAAAGGAGCACGGCCGACGCCAGAGGAGAACTGAGGGGAGAGGAGGGAGGGAGGGAAGAAAAAGAGAGAGAGAGAGAGAGAGAGAGAGGACAAACACGGTGGAGGAGAATATAGATCACAGGAGGAAAACAAACAAAGAGACGATTGAGAGAGAATGAAGCAAATCGCTGCTCGACTCCGACAGACGGGACGTTTCATTTACCTTCTGTCCTCTTCGTGCTTCGATCTGCAGCGGGAGCAGAGAGAGAGACATAAAAAGGTCGGTTAGCTCCTCTCAGATAGAGAGATATATCCTCAGAGTTGAATCCAGTTCATTCAGGTGCAAACGGCGACGTGAGAAAGAAAAAACGGGCTCGCGGCGCTGCGGCGGCAGTCATGTGACCGGTGCTCGTATGAAAGTCAGAGGAATAAATGTCATGTGGTCTTCCAGGTTTTGTGGCTGTGGTAATGACCTTTGTTATGATAGCCTGGGTGAGTCTCCTTCTGTCGCTTTGTAATAACCGTTTTATTGGACAATCTGACCTTGTTGCTAGGCAAACCTGCTTTAACAGTCGCTGCAGGACTGGAGCCAGACGCTGAAGCACATCAACGTACAGTCAGTTAACGGATGAAATCTATATTTTGGCATGACCACTTTAATAAATAAAAAAAACAGGCTGATCTTCTCTAGTTTAGCGTGAACGTGAGTCGACCATCAACCTAAACCTCGTTGCAGTTTTTAAAACAAAGTAAAAACACGACGTAGACTCACAGTATTTCCCACAGGGCGGTGACCTGTTTGTCCACCACCTGTCTCTCCTTCACCGGGTCTCCGTCCAGCTGCTGCAGGTCTCCTTCTCCAAACAGAGAGCCGAGACCCATCATCTGCTTGTTCCTGTGAAACACAAGCGGGTCACTATGAAGTCTACGATCAGCTGTCGCCAAACAGCTCCCAGTTTTTATGATTATTAATGTTAACTCAAATCTTGAGTCGTGCACCTGTAGTCCTGTATCTGGTCCTGGATGTCCGGCAGCACCTGCTGCTGCAGCTCAGACAGAGGTCCTCGGATGTCCTCCTGCGCGTGGAGTCGACTTTCTGAAGGGACGACGGACACGACAACATGTCAAACAACCTTTAAATGACATCAGCCACAAAGAAAACTTCCACTTTCCACTTTGTTTTTTAAGTCACGTGAAAGAAAACCAGACAAAAAAGATTCAATATACAAATGCAAACACACAAACTCTTACCTATATCTGTGAGATACTCCTCTCGTACTTTGATTTTCAGAGGCTGCGAGGGCAAAAAAAAAGACACTGTAATGTTACTGTGACAAAAGAGGAGAGCATCTGTATGATAAAAGTGCTTATCATAAGTTCTCTGATGCCAAATGCGATGGCAACGCCGGGATATGAAGAGATAATTAAGACGTACAGCTTCCGGGTCCAGGAAATGGGAGCAGATCTGAGGTGCAAGTGCGCGGGCGTCTTTAGGACTGGAGCCCAGGTAGGCCTCCACGGAGAGGTAAAACAGCTGGTGAAGACACACAGAACCATGAATGGAAGCCGACAAACACATACACACACACGGCAACGATGAAAAATTTGAGTTATAGAAGAGTTATAGAGGAAAAAATGGAAAATTGAGCTGTTTTTATGCAGATTTTTCATTTATTTATGAACAAACCTGAGCAGAAAATTTTAAAAATATCAGAAAAAAATCTTGGCTGAGGAGGAAAAGTTGCTCCGTGAATAAATCGTCAAGTACCACGACGCATGCGACTTCAATGTCCACTTAAGAGAGGAAAACTCCGTCATGTTTTCTGCAAACTCTTCCACCACGCGAGGTTTAAACCGGTGCCTCGTTGAATTCACATAATTAACGTAGGGGACTAACTAACCAGAGGGTTTGGGTCCAGAAGCTGAGTGAAGACGTATCTCATGAACACGGCCATGTGCGCTGGTCGTGACTTCAGCAGCTCGATGTCCTGGAACGGACCGTCCATCTGAGAGGAAGACGGACAAAATATGAATATTTGTACAGACGGAGGCGGAAGAGGTAAAACGACATTCAAACGTTCTTCTCACCTCGTTAAATGCATAGCCGTCGTCCTCTTCGTCCTCTTCCTCTGGGCCGATGATCTGAGCCTTTCCACCCTTTGAACACACACACAGTTTTTTTTAAAGAAATGGAAAGCAGTCGGTCGCTCACGCTCTTTTCATTCATGCCGTGCTCGAAGGAGTCGGTGACGTGAAATATGACAGAAAGGGAGAGGAGCAGACGAAGAGGAAAGGACAGAGCTTCACGTCAAATATGCAGCTGGTGACGCAGACCTCGTATTTACATCAAGCTTCAGTCAGCATGTCGAGATTTATCATATCTGCTTTCACTGTTTCGCTGTCTGTAGAGGTTCAACAGATTTTAGACAACGTACAAGTCGTTTCTGATTGGTCAACGAGACACTGACTCATCACTAAAAATGTTACTCAGAAAAATTATATATTAACGTGTAAATAAATATGAATAAGGACACTGGAAGACAGCTTTTAATAAAGCGATTCGTCTCGTCTGTGTTCAGACAGTTCAGCGAGCGCAGAGAAGATTTAGTTTTTAAAGAACTAAAAATCGACAAATATGAACTGAGGTAAAATATTTCATTAGATAAAAACGTGTTAATTTTAGAAAATGATTACATCGATCTTTTTTGGAATAGATTCTGACTTTTGGACTTTACGACACCGTGGAGTTACTGCAAATGTTTGGATCAGCTGTGCAGTCGATACAGCACTACGAGCTTTAAGATAAATGTGAAGTTCACAGACTCGGGAGCTAAACCTGTCCAAGGAAAAAATATCTTCTTCATCAGTACAAGACCGAACTAGAACGGCAGTTCAGTGTTTATATGAGCGGTATTTAAACGACGATCTCTAGAAAGCTTTGACAGGGATAGAAATCATCTCTAGGTCGTTACTAAGGCTCGGTCTACTTGCTGGAGCAGAGTACTGCCGTGAGTGATTGTTGCCCAGGTGTTAGTCAGACCTGTGTATCTCCATGGAAACTTAAAAAAAAAAGCTTATTTCTCAAAGCAAACTGTCCCAAAATATGAATATCTTTGGATTATACGTTCTATTTAAGTTGCTATCAAAACAAAGTCTTACCATCGCCCCCTCGTCGCCCTGACCGGTGAAACAAAGACAGTTTCTTTATGTTTGGTATAAACCCGCTGTTGTCTTAAAGTGAATGCAAAGTGCGTGTGTCCATCTCACCGAGTCAGACGGGGTGTGTGTGTCGGAGTTCTGCCGTCGGTGTTGTGGGGTCCTGAAGGAGGATGAGGGGGAGGAGCGGGGACTCTCAAAGGCCTAGGGAAGGAGGGAGGAAGGAGGGGAGGGGAGGGCGAGGGGGACGGCATGAGTGGGACCATCTCATACACGAACAAACATACGCACAAACAACCTCACTGGTTTGGGAGAAGACAAGGCTGCGCAGCTTACCTCGAAGTCTCCTTCGCTTGAGTCCATCGATAGTCGACCTGGCAGAGCACAGAGCAGTTTAACACCACGCATGAAGCCAGTCGTACGATGACGGATGATTATATGAATTATGTAATGTCTCCGTTTACATTTTCAAGAGATACAAACCTTCTCCTGCTATGACGTAGCTCGTGACAGGCTCTGATCGCGTTCCCTCCTGGAGAAGCAGAAGAAAACATTAGTTCATGTCATCGTTACAGACTAAAGTCCTTTGAGGCTGAGTGAACGAAAAGCTCGCCAGAGCTTGCTGACGGGCTGCGTCACGGTCTGGTACGAGAACTGCTCTGCCCAAAGCCACAAATCACGACAGAGAGTGGTGGAAGCAGCGCGGCACGTCACTGGTGAGAGACACCCGGGTGGACGGGACATATTTCATCAGCGGTGCCGGCGGAAGCCACCCAGCTTGCAGACGTTACAGCTTAACTTATTTTTTTATCCTCTCACCGCTGAGCTGAGCTGTTTTTCTTACATTTAATTGTACTGCTGATCCTGCCTAAACCAACATATGACAAATAAAACTAAAAACTGAAAAGTGAAATTTGAGACTAAGTACGAAAAAGTTCGCTTCAGACTGCTTCCTTTTTTTTAGTGTATCCGATCACAAGACAAGAAATTGTAGACGGGAGTGAATTTGAATGTGTGCTTCATTATATGGCCGAGCGTCTCATATAAATCCAAAGGTTAACCACTAAGACCGGTTTGTCAGGGAGCGTGGAAGGACTGGAAGAGAAACGTCTCCTCACCAGATCTTGCTGAATCTTCACCCTGACTTGGTGAGCTCTCCGCTTGGCACTTTCAATCCGCTCCTCCAGTGACGGCGACGGGTTCTTCAAGCGCTCCTCCAGCAGGTCCTGTAAATTGGTCGGGTCTGATTATCAGCAGCACAAGTATATATATATAACAGTATATAATAATGTGAAACTGTATGGATCCTTTCTCTGATATTTGCATCTACAGGAGGAAGCAGTCACGGACCTGAAGTGTACCTTGCACCCTGCAGTGTTTATATATGTGTGTGTGTACCTGCAGTTCAGCCTCTTCCTGCTCCAGCATTTTCCTGAGTATCTGAGTGGCATGTTTCTGAACTTCTGGGTCCTAAGAAAACAAACAAAAACACATATTTAGAATCATTCTGATGACGTACAGCAGCAGCAGACGTTACCTCGTCACTCACCTGTAGTGGTTTGGGTCCAGTGATTCTTTGGGAAGGCGTGCTGCTCAGTCCAGAGGGCAAGGGTGGAGGCGGAGGAGGAGGAACCTCCCCGCCCAGAGACGTCCTTTGATTGGGTGTGAGGTCGGTCTGGAGCGGCTCCAGCGGCAAGGAGGTGGTTGAAGGGGGCGGCCCTTGTAGCGTCAGCGCTACGTAGGTTCCAGCTGTGGGATGGTTTCGAATCAAAGTGAGTGAGGGGATCAGATAAACGCGGGCAAGAGAACAAGAACGCGTGTTTCAAACTCACATTTGATGAGTTTTACCACCTCCTGATGGGACATGGAGGACACCAGCGAGCCGTTCACCTGCGAGGCGGGAAAAGAGGAAACACTGAATGCTTAGAAACCGACAGCTCTCAGACTCAGCACGTGCGATGGAAAGTAGTAAACACCTTTATGATTCGGTCCCCTTCGTGGACACCGGCCTTCACTGCTGCCCCGCCTGGAAGGACAAATACAGACAGTGAAGTTCATGTAGAGGATAACTCATCCTCTGATAAACAACTAATCTATCCGTGTCGTCTCAGACGCTATCACAGTTTGTGATTTTACAAATCCTTAAAATTGTGTGAATTACGACTAAATTAACTGATTTTAAATTAAAATGAACAACAATCAGCTGTGCTTCTCACCTGGTCGGACGTTCTGCACGAGCTTGACTCTCTCTCCACACACTGTGAAGCCGAACCCGAGCTGGTCCTTCTGCACGACCACACACCTCTGGACAAGACCGGTACCTGGGAGACGTTTGGAGGGATTATTCAGAGACGTCAAATATATTTTAAACGAGAGAAATACACCAGCATGGGGGCGTCGCAAATTACCGGTGCTCTCTGCAAAGACGTCGACGGTCGGCTCCTTCTGCTGGGAGGCAGAGGATTTGCGCTCCGAGTCGCCGATGGTCAGGCTGCTGAGCCTGGGTTTGACAGATGAGAGGAAGAGGTTTAGCATTAAACTCATCGAGGCGATTTAAAAAAATATGCTCTGGGATGGAACGGACCCAAAAGAACGAGGGAGGATTTACAAGAGAGGACAGAGGTGCAACATTCAAACGACATATTCAGAAAACGTGCGGGAGAGAGAGCATGAGAAGATGTACGAAAGGCAACAAGTACGCAGTCGACAGGAAAACTCACCAAGCGGCAAAGGGGCTGAAAGCGAAGCATGACAAAAAAAAGAAGGAAGAGGCAGATAAAGAGGGAAGAAGGGGAGGACAGAGACAAGAGAAGAAGAAGAAGAAGAAATTGAGAACGAAGATCAATCTCGAAGTTAAAAAGGACACAACGATACTGACCAAGAGTTCAAGTCATCCCCACGCTCTTTATACTCGTACAGATTGTAAGCACTGAGAGCAGCCTCCGCTTGAGAGAACATATTTATTTAAGGGTGTGTGACGCAAGGACACACAGTGTAAACACTGAAGTGATTTGGTATTATTCCAGAGGTCGAATGGTTGGTTGGCTTAAAAAAAGGGGACAAATAACCCCAAAACCAAAAGTGAAACCGTCCAGATTTGTTGTGATTTAGTGAGATCCGGAGGTACCGAGCGACTGTTTCTGCCAATTAACGCTGAATCATTCAGACAGGATCCTGCAGCATTCGCTACATTTGTCCAGCAGTGTGTAAGGGTGTGGTTGGGGATGGAAATGGGCTCGATTTGTGCTGAACGAAGCTCAGGAAACAACTTTTTATATGGCTTATTTAACAGCTTTGTCGATTCTGCTGCTCCCTCACTCTAATTCACTGTCTAAGTCGCTCGACCAATGCTCCCTCGTGCTCTTAAGCCATAGGAAAGGTCTAAATTGTGTAAATTGCGAGGCCAGGGTACATGAAATTAAACAAAGCCAGAACACAACGGGTAGAGTATCAGAGTTTAGTCCATGAATCCAACTGGATAGTCTCAAATTTAGTGATGTTTCAGGCCGACCATGGAGGAGTTTGACTGGTCTGATCATCGGGCTGCGTTTCTTCCCCACAAGTAGGATCCCACTCAACTTTTTTGGGTGGACACCCCTACAGCGTGTACCGCTGCAGCCAAAACTACCACACTACCCCCCGTCAAATGCATGCGCTGGATTCTGTCTGAACGTGCCCTAATAAACACTGTCGTAAAAGGCGCCAGAGTTTGCCAAGAGACTAATTTTTTTAATCTGAAAGAAACTAAAAACAGAACCTAAAAACAGAATTAACAGATCATGAAAGGGATTATTTCGATAAATACCTGTAGGCAGGCTTAGAAAACTGTTTGATATGCTCTGAGATCTTGGTTTAGTTGCGTTTTTTTCGCATGTGTGTTAAACCTGGGTAGGTGGAGTCAGCACTTTATATAAAACAAGCTACTGGGATTGCATCAATCCAGTCCACCAATTCGGTATCGCAATACCTGCCACCATATGACCGACTCACGTTAGTAGAGTTAAGTGTTATGTGCTACGATCTGAGCTTCAATCCGAGAGTGCTTGTCTGTTGCCAACTCCACCTCCACTGCTACGTCAAGCCCAAGCGCCCTGATAAAAGCTGCCGCGGCTGTACAATCTGTAGTTGTCATCAAGCCCAAACCCTGACACATAAAGCCCTGGACAGCTCTCCTACCTGAACAGGTGGGTGTTTTTCTTATTGGCTGCCCTGCTGTCACATGACACAAACAGACACAGTAGTAGGCACGTGCACAAGAATAAGCAAACAAACACACACAAACAGGAAAAACAGTTGATAGCAGGAGAAACAGGAAAGACACATGATCAAGAGACAGATGCATCTAAGAAAAGGACAGATGATCACAGAAACACGGTGTGTGCATGGCAACGCGGGGACTGTGAAGACTGACGGTGACGAACGGGATGGTGTCTCTACGTTTTAGCAGCGACAGGCGAAGAGTGACAGCACGAGAACAAAAGAGGTGGAAACCCACGGCTCGACGCGATTTCTTAAAAAGTGAAATTCAACATGAAACACAACTGACAGCAGGGCACGAAACTTTTACGTCTGGTGGCCAATATTTCGTCCTCTAAATGTGACGCACGAGGGCGTTAAGACGCTTTAATGAAACACTTTGTGGTTTGTGTGATTTAATTTGACGCTTTCAGTTTCGGTTCACACGCCCACGCTCGATTTCTGGTGTCAGTCGACCTTTTCACCTCGTTTTTTTTCCAAACAAGCGAACGCACGTTGTCTGCGTCGTCTGGTTCAAGCTCCAACTGAATCAATATTTAAAACATCTCTAAAGAATATGTATTTTTTTGGGGGGTGCACGGTTTGTCCCTGATTTTAAAAAAGCGGATGCCACTGACAGCGAGTAAAACGGTCAAGACTTTGGTTTGTTAACAAACATCTATTGCACGGGGAGAGGGATCCCTCCTCTGTTGCTTTTCCTAAAGGTTTCTTCCACCTTTTTTCCCTGTTAAAAGTTTTTCCTCACTCGAACCGAGGGTCTAAGGACAGATTGTAAAGTACAGATTGTAAAGCCCTCCGAGGAAAATGTACTTTGTGACTTTGTGCTATACAAATAAATTCAGAAACGGTTCAGGCATTCACTTGAATGAACATCACTGGTTTAAACTGTCTCGTTTGTGCAACATGTTTCTTATTCGTCTTCAATCTAAAAACATATTTAGTTTTAAATAGTTTTCCAGGCTGCTGTTGTTTTTTATGCATCTTCTTTCTTTACTCGCAGTTTTATCACCTCCCCGTAAACAACCTGCCTGTCTCGTATTTCCAGTGGTGGGAGATAAAAAAGCATCATCTGGGAGCTACTACATCTCTCAGCAAAAAAAAGGCAGCTCGGCTCGTACCTGTCCAACGTGGAGGTGGGTTGTCTGAGACTCATGTCTGCAGCCTTGTGACACTCCTGCGGGGCGGCGGGTGGGGATCAACAGTCACTGGGCCTCTTTAATCGTCATCATCATCCCCATCATGTCGGTGGTTTCTCAGTCCAGCACAATGAAGGAGAGGAGGAGATGGGTTGTGCTTTCTTTTTTTTGTTTTTGTTTGTTTTTTTTGGATCTTCAAGCTGCTTGATCAGACATGTTCAGGGCCCCCCCCTTTCAAAATAAAAGTCCTCTCCACTACATTAGTGGTTTCAAAATAAATACAAAGGTAGTAGTAGTGTGGTAAAATGGATTCAGGACAGTCTCATCAATCATGAATGAATGAATGTCTCTCTTATGCTGCAGGAGATAAACAACAATAAACTCATAGCAGCAGTGTTGGAGTAATATCCAGGGGGTCGGTCAGGGTTTGTTTACATGTACCAACCTTTAAATAAGCCCAAATACACGAAGCTAAGCACCTTAAACTCGCCAGTTTCTCAGTCATACGCTTGCATAGCTTTGCAAAAATGACTCCCACGTACCTCAGTGTGATAAAAGTGTAGTAAAAAGCACGGTGGGGCTCAGTTATTTACATGTTAGCTCAGTGTAAACAACAACAAAAAAAAAACAAGCGACAACCGAAACCAAACGACCTAGCCGGGGCTAATTAGCAGATTAGCCGGCATGAGCTAATTCAGCCGCGTTTAAGTTTAAAAATCTGCTTAAAAGTCGCATTTTTTTTAATCTAACGAGCTGATTAAAAAGAAAGGGAATGATAACGAAACCAAAAAGACCACCAAGAAGCGGCTTCGTCTTGTTGTTGTTCTTGTTGTTGTTGTTGTTGGCGTTAGCTTCCTGAAGGCCCGATTTGAAGCCGCGGCATCGCGTTGGTCCTCAGGGCCGACATGGCTTCAGCTGCATGCGGAGGGGAGGAGGGTTTAAAAGCGGTGCAGATGCATATATGTTAAAGCTGCATGAATGTTCCAGTAAAGCAGGTCACAGTGGTTTAAAAAAAATAAATCCAGCTTCTCTCTCTCTCTCTCTTCTTGTCGAAGACTCTCGTTGCACACACAGTTATTGCCAGTCGTTGAAATATTGATCTGTGTTGTTTATCCTCTGTCTGTCTGTCTGTGTTTGACTGGCTGCTGATCCACCACCATGTTCTCAAAGATCACACGTACAAACAGAGCAGAGCACAGCAGAGCAAGAGCAGCGCCCCCCTCCGGCAGGGTGCAGGACTGTGTGAGTACTGCAGGGCCTGTCATGGAGCCAGGGCCGGTTCTAGCTTTTTTTGGGGACCCCCTAATTCAGGGGGGGCCAACTCACGACTCGGGGGACGCATGCGGCTATTAGACAATAAGAATGCGGCTCTCCAACTTCCAATCCACTTTATTTATATAGCACGATTTTTAACAAACACAGGGTTTCCAAAGTGCTGCGCAACAAGATAAAACACAATAAATAACACATTAGAAACACAATAAAAACATGAAGTGGACAATAGAAAAATAAAAAAAAAACAATAAGTGATGGGAAGTTTTTTTTTAGGGACTCAGATCATTTGACTCAGCTCACCAAGAAGAGCCGGCTCTTTCGGCTCCCAATTCAGCTCTTCATGTTACCACTTATACATTTTATAATTTAGCAAAATTTTGCACCGTTTTGACATATCATGTTTATATTTAATACACCCTTTGTACTGAAGCATTCAAAAGTAAAAATTACATTTTCTAATATCAATAAATTGCTGTAGCCAATTGTTTTCATTGCATTTACAGACCCTTGTAACTCTCTGAAACCACTAACTAGCACTAACTTAATTGTAGAACTGCTCTGCTACACAAAGCAGATAGAAAAACCTATAAATACTTAAGCATAGAAATATTTTTTTAAAAAAAGGACAGCTATTGACTGTTGGATGCACAAGCACACATGTGACTTCAGTTACCAAACAAAACAAAACTAAAGTCTGTCATCTTTGACACATTCAAGCACACGCAGTCTTTGTGATTTCTGAAGAAATTAGCTGGTTCTGGTTAGAAGTTCTTCCTGTGCCTCCTTTTTTTAAAACATTTTGTGGTTTATTTTGTTTATTCACATTATAACAAAAGCCTTTTAATTTGAGAGTTGGGCGTTACATGTTGGTGGTTTTCCTGTGTTTCCCATCGTTCACTTAAAAGAGCCGGCTCTC